>NC_081568.1:37884523-38184523 GCF_022355385.1 Mustela nigripes | reverse complement strand
GACCTAAGAAACTACATCTCTCCCACTGGAAATACCCCTTGTTTCCAGACAGTTTCTGTTACACAAGTGACTGTTCTAAGGTTTTTGAGTCATATAATGAGCTCAGACTGTTCATGCGGCAGGCCTTTGGATTAGACAAACAGAGACAGTACATATCACCACAAGCTTCCAGGAAATGACTTTAAACATATCTCAATCCTTTGTATAATTGCTTCTGATAAGAATTGCCTCATCTACATTTGTATATCCTGTGTATACAATGGGGGCTTCAGAGTGACACAGAAGGGGGAGCAGACCACAGCTTTACTTACAGGCAGAGGGGTGTTCTGTTGCACTGCTTGGGAGGTAATCTTGCATTTAAAATTATGGAGCTTGTTTGAGACTGTTAAAAAAACACTAGCATTCTTAAAGCCAATCCACATTATTTCTAGAGTAAAAGTCCACAGTGTAATAAAAGTTTAGTAAATAAAACAAGCAAAAGCATCAAGATCATTTTGTGAAAATCTTGTCTATCCCAATGTAAACCACACCTTGTTTCTAAGAAACAAGGGACATATGGCACAGCTGAAGTTGTACTTGGAAAATAAGGAGCGTGGTTTAAGAAAACTCAGGTAGAGGGGCGCCTGGGTGGCTCAGTGGGTTGGGCCTCTGCCTTTGGCTCAGGTCATGATCTCAGGGTCCTGGGATTGAGTCCCGCATTGGGCTCTCTGCTCGGCGGGGAGCCTGCCTCCCCCCGCCCCGCCACCTGCCTCTCTGCCTACTTGTGATCTCTTTCTCTCTGTCAAATAAATTAAATCTTTAAAAAAAGAAAACTCAGGTAGAGCCACAGGCGAGATGTTAGAAGGGAGGAAAGGGCTGAGAGAGAGAGTTGGGGCTCAACAATGCAGACTGTACAGAAAGTCAAAGAGAGCAGCGGAAAAGCTATCCAAACAGCAGCTTCAGGACAAGCAGTAAGAGAGTAAGAAAATAAAAGGGTGTGTATGTGTGTATGTGTGAGTGTGTTATTTAAGTCCAAGAGAAAAAGACTCACAGTTATTAAAGGAATTCACAGTAATCCCGCTTTCTGTGCCCAAAGTTAACTTGATTAGTATCAGGAGGAAAGTTAATGTTTAAACAGCCCTTCCCACATCTGCTACTTCCATAATGTCTGTGCAGTTGTCATAAATTAGGAGTGGAGAAGGGCACGGTGCCAATCGTCAAAACAAATAGGCAATTCTGGATTCCAAGTTTCATGTTATTTTCCTTGAGCCTGAGAGCTGTGAGGGCTGCCTGTCCTCGCTGTGGCCCACCCCAGCCCTGCAGTGGGACACGCCATCGCTGGATCCTGCCACAGCCCTGTCCTCCGAGGCAAGGCACCTTGGCAGGGCCAGGCTGACAAGAGAGGGACCAGGAGGAACTCTTGTCCCTCGAGTGTCCCACGCCTTGGGAGGAGAGAATGAGCTCCTAACAGGAAGATAATACAGTTATGACCCTGAAAGAACAGCAACACTAGTCACCACGTGGGGTTGGCTTTTACTCTATCTCTGGTATTTCTTCTCATGGCTCCCTGCTCTGCCTATCCATGTTCCGCTTTGACACTACTCCACACTCCTTAAAAGGTCAGTCGATGTTTTCTATTTTGCACCTCACACAGGGTCCAGCCTGTAGGGGATCATGTCCACGACGCAGCCTCTTCTGCTTCTTTGCTTTCAGAAAGCCAGCACAGTGAAAGGACAGACTGGAATGCCACGCCTGCTTTGGCTATCTTTCCTCGCAGCTCTGCACTGCCACAGGACTCAGCCTCTCGGGGAACACACGTACTCTCCCTTCTCCTCAGCTTGTGTGCTGGGGTGTGCTCTTATAAACAGGCTTGAGGGAAGTAAGGCTAACATTATACCTTACCAGAATGCTCTACACTGGAGTTAAAAGCACCAGCCCAGCCAATAATAGAGTGGTGCCTTGTTCCCCACAAGTCACTGTCCTGTGTTTATACATCTTTCTGGAATGTCATGAGAAGGACATGGTAGGACTTAGGAATGTCTACTTTCCTTGATCTGGACATAACCTGATCAGCACCAGAATCTCATCATCAAGTTGCCGATACACTCATCTTTAAAGAATGCTTTGCATCTTCCGAGAGAATCATGGAGACAGAAAGGATGTATGGCTGCCTCTCCCATTCCCAGGACTCTGCCTGCTAGATTCCTGTCAACATTTTGTCCCTGTTGGTCTTACTCAACTTCAACCTGCAGCGTGGCCAGTAGTTGAGCTGCCTTCCAATCCTGGGTAGGCTTGCTGTCTCTGACAGCATCTCCTCCTGATGGTGGCTCTTTCTCTCAGAATGACCTTTCCCCAGAAAGAACAACCTTTACCTTGTCACTTGAAAAGAACAACCTCAAGCTTGATGGCAGATTGTCCTCAGCAAGGTCACACTTAGGAAGCAGGCCATCAGAGTCCTTCCAAAGGTCTTGTTCAGGTCACACTTAAGTCAACTACTATAATTCACTTTGTAGAGTACCTGAGGTGATTCATTTGGAAATAGGACTTTCATTCACTCATTCAGTAAATAATCACTGATCCCCTACTTGGTGCCACATAGCACTCTGTTTCTGAGTACACACCATTGGAAAAAAATAATGTGCCTCTATTCAGAGACAGGGCATAAGATAGACAATGAGCATATAAACAAATGAAGGTGACTTTAGATGCTAAGAACTATTATGCAGAAAATAAATCTACACGGAAGGTAGGAGAGTGGCTGGGAGGTGTGTTGCGATCTCATTTTGGCAGACATGAATGCTCTGGAAGGTTTCTATGAAGAGGAGACACGTGAGCTGAGACTGAAAAATGGGAACCTAGCAGCCAAGTGAAGATCCTGGGAAGATTGCTCCTTATAGGAGAAAAGCAGGTGCAGAAGCTTTGACGTAGTAATGAGCTTCGTATGTTCAAGGGACAGACAGAAGACACAATTCATGGAGCACAGGGGCGAGGGGATAAATCATGAGATGGGTCAGGCAGACTGATATCAGATCACAGAAGACCCTTTGTGGAATTTTAATGTATTCTAATAGCAGTAGGAAGCCACAGAGGGTTTTCGTCTAGGCAGTGACATTATTTGAATCATGTATTTAAGAGTTCACAAGATTGGGGGCGTCTGGGTGGCTCAGTGGGTTTAAAGCCTCCTGCTCGGGTCATGATCCTGGGGTCCTGGGATCGAGTCCTGTGTCAGGCTCTCTGCTCTGCAGGAAGCCTGCTTCCTCCTCTCTCTCTGCCTGTTTCTCTGCCTACTTGTGATCTCTGTCTGTCAAATAAATACATAAAATCTTAAAAAAAAGAAAAAAAGAGTTCACAAGATTGCCCTGAGGGGTAAGAAGGGAAACAGGAGATGGACTGAGAAGTGGCTGTAGCAGTACCCCCAAGGGCTCATGCTGGCTTTGAGCAGGGGCTGCACGGAAGACAGGGGAAACCCAGTGACTGTTATCACATGTATTTTGGTGGTGGTGCCAACAGGACTGGCAAGTGGATGAGATATGGGGGAGGTGACAGAAAGAGAGGAGTTGAGAACTTTTGGTCTCATTAGCTAGTGCAGAAAATCAGATATTTGTTTAAGTTTGATATGTTAACCTTTTATGTCTAGTAGGCATTAACATAGTGATGGTTCTTATGGGTATCTACAGTTCAGGAAAGAATTGGGGCTGGACATATAAAATTGTGGGTCATCTGCTAGATTCCAAGGTCAAACTATACCAACCATAACATCCTTCTAGCTTTCTGACTACAGTTTATGGTTATCAAAGCCTAATAAGATAATAGTTAGAGAGGTCCTCTCACATCCCAAATGATGTCAATAATTGCTACTCTTTGGGTTTTCAACCAGATTTTATCCTTCCAGATGACTGGCAAACTCCAGCATCCCTTACTTTCCAAGTCTCCTCATTTTAGTTAATGCTTCTCTCCTGCCTATTCATCTCCTCCCTTTAAGACCCACCTCATGATTCACCTCTTTCAAGATGCCTTCTTAGACCCTTAGACGTACCTCTCGAGTGATAATTTCATTTTGTTTCTTTATCACACGGATAGGCCTCCTCCAAAATGTGAATAATTTGGATTTTAAATGTGTCTATGAAATTAATTCTTTGAGCATCAAACATAAGGTCTCACAGAAAAAAAGAGAATTAATTATAGCTCTTACTTGATAAGCCAACAATAGCTCATTCAATCTTTGGAAGGAGCTCTGAAGGATCCGATTGGAAGCTCCAGAGTGAGTCTGGAACCTTCTGTGGCAATGGGGAGTTAAGTTTCCAATGGCAGGACTCCTGTGACCAGTGCCCATCAACACTAACAAGAGAGGAGCTACAGTTCTACCTAAAGACAACTTTCAGAATCATCTGAACTCCCTTGCATTGATTTTCATTATTTTTGTGGGAAACCTAAACCAGCAATGGGAGTATATATTTCCATATCCGGGTGGGTAGTATATATAAATGTAACCATGGTTTAAATGTAACCATTAGACGGCATGAAAAAACTGGGGGCACTTTCATGCAAAAGCAGAGGATGCAAAGGCACTAGGGAAAGGTAACTAAATTCTGCTCAAATGCTTGCGAGTGTCTTATGGGAGGGATGGTTGACTTAGAATAAAGCCAGTGGATAAAGACTTGCTGAAGGAAAAAATTTAGGGAAAAATTCTATCATCTAGAACTGGCATAGCCAGCATGATCTAGCTGACCATTTACAAAGCTCAATGGTGGATACAGTTTACAGAATAAGAAATGAAGACCACTGTATGTATGTATGTATGTATGTATGTATGTATGTATATCCATCTGATCCACCCACCTACCTATCCCTTTCTTCCTCCTTCTCTTCCTCTTTCCCTCCCTCCCTGACCATTAATTAAATGGTCAAAACTGCTACTGTGAATTGACTATGGAATATTTCGGGAAAATTTTCTATCTAGGTTTTTAAAAAGTGCCATTATACCGTCTCATTAGTTATCAACCTGAAAGTTACCGACTCTCAAGGACAGATCCTTCATTTAAGGGTGTTTGAGGGATATCCATTAATAATACATTCATGTACCAACTTGAACAAGCTATTAGAGTTAAATATTAAATTTATTTAGTATTTTTATTGAAATCATAAAAAGAATATTCTTACCAGTTGCCATCTGGATTTACAAACTGCTGCACTGCATAGCCAAACTGTTCGCTTGAAGGACCGGAAAATACCTTTGCTCCTAGGAGACCAACATTGTACGCCATACAATTCAAAATGCCTATTAAGAAAAATGAAAACATGGTCCATATTTACAATTTGTGAATAAGTTTTGTACTATAATTCTCAAAGGCCACTTAAAAGACTTGTTTTACATAATCATTATTCTCCTTTTTAGCGTTTGCCAAGAAATAATAGCTACTGCTTTTTAAGTACTTATTTGCAGCTCGGGTACCAGGGTAAATACTTTATATGCATAATTCATTACCTCGTTCATCCTCATAGCATCTCTAGGAGATGATTGTTAACATTGTATTTGTTTTGCAGATATTTCTCAGGTTCCTGGAGATAAGTTTGTCTCGTAGGTGGGAAGTAATAAGGGTAAGGGCAGGATTTGAACACATGGCTAGCTGAGTCACTAGCTTGGATTCTTTTTCTTTTTTTAAAAAGATTTTATTCATTTATCTGACAGAAATCACAAGTAGGCAGAGAGAGAGGAAGGGAAGCAGGCTCCCCGCTGAGCAGAGAGCCCAATGTGGGGCTCCATCCCAGGACTCTGGGATCATGACCTGAGCTTTAAACCCATTGAGCCACCCAGGTGCCCCAATAGCTTGGATTCTTAAGCCACAGATTATCTCTAGGAACTCAATCCTGTTTGCCCTTCTTAACACAGCAAGACTCCAAGCTGCCCAAAGGCAGAAGATAAAGGCTGTCAACTTCTCCTGCTAACTTCCTCTGAAGATTTTAACACAGACTCTCTATGAAGTATCTGTTGGAAAGCACGAGTAACTAGATCAAAGGAGGAAGAAAAATCACAGCTCCTTGAAAACTCTATCATTTTCCTTCAGAAGAGATCACTTTTGAGGATGAAAATCTAGGGGATGGTGTCCCATCACTTTTATTCCACTGAGAACTGTCAAAAGTGGTTTTGGTTTTTGATGCTTCTTTCTGAATGCTCAAGAAATGAAAATCATTTTCAAAAACAACAAAGACTTGGATAAGATAAGGCCCTAATAGACTTATTTGAAAAATCTTATTTGTGTTGGAAAGGGAATAAGGCAAAGAGTAAGGCTGATGGCTGTCAGTCCTTCATTCTGGAGAAAGAAACCTGTGTGGCTATAAGTGCCATCTGTGGGGACGGGCATACACTTGATGCTGAGATCAGTGTTTATTTTTACAGAGACTTAAGACAGAGTGGGTTCTTTTTTTTTTTTTTTTAACATTTTATTTACTTACTTGAGAGAGAGTGAGAGAGAGCGCATGAGATGGGAGAGGGTCAGAGGGAGAAGCGGACCCCCGCTGAGCATGGAGCCCGATGCGGGACATGATACCCGGACTCGGGATCATGACCTGAGCCAAGGCAGTGGGTTAACTAACTGAGCCATCCAGGTGCCCCTAGAGTGGGTTCTTTAAAACTGACATCCAAGTTCTATTAATACATGTTTTCATGTTTTCATTCTGGGCAGCAATGAAAGTACAGAGTATTTCGTAAATCTATTGTTTCATGCACAGAAAGGCTGGGTGAGAAGGGCCTGTTCCTCCATGGGGCCTGCGTACATCTCGGAGCTGATTCCACGCAGTGCACTAAAGGAATTATGAAGTCAGTGATAAAGTTTTGGGGACTAAAAGTAGATAACGTGCTTCTCTACGTGCCAAAGTCCTTCCGCCACGATCTGTTCATTCAAGACAGCTCAGCTCATTATTTCTTAGAAATGTGGTCAGACAGGAAGAGAAGGACAAACAGTAATTTTGAAATACTCTGTGGCAAAATCTACATAGCTTTACATTTGCAAATTTTCTTCTTGACATTATTTTTCACATGTACCATTTCTCTTTCCTATTTTTCAGGAAATAAAATGCAGAAGAAAGTAACATAGCAAATTAATCATGGAACCAGAACTGACACTCAGAATACTGGTGTTTTCAACCAACAGTTTAACTTCAATGCCATTTAATTATGTTACCAATTATCTAACATACTAGTAAAAGCTTAGGGAGCTGATGTCAAATGCTCCTACTTTTCTAATATCTAATGCTGGAAAGGCCACATAGGACTGTAATGACATCATTTAATTAATTATACCTATTAATTAGACCTCAGCAGATCATGTACTGACACAAAATCAAGTTGGAATTCATTTTACCATCTCCCAATTATATTTCAATTTATATATATTATATACAAATATGTATTTATATATTATATTAATGTATAAATATATATACATATATAATATGTTTGTGTGTATATACATTTTTAAATAAAAATAATAAAATAAATAATTATCTTATTAAATAATTAAATATTTTATTAAATAATAATTTATAATAATAAATATATACAAATATAAATAAATAATAATAAATATATTATAATAGGTAAATAATATTTACAATTGTTAATTTTTAAATTTTTATTTGGTTTCGACTTTTTAAATTTTCAGGTCGAACATTTTATATTGCACTTATTTGTCAAAATAGAATCTCACATGTATATATAAAACTGTGTGTACATATATGTACATGTATATATGTAAATACATATATACAAATACACATATACCACATCTTCTTTATCCATTCTTCTCTTGAAGGACACATGAGTTGCTTTCATATCTTGGCTATTGTAAATAATACTGCAATAAACACTAGGGTACATGTATCTTTTCCAATTTGTGTTTCTGTATTCCTTGGGTAAATACCAGTAGTGGAATTACTGGTAATTCCACTTTATTGAATGGAATGGAATGGAATGGTAACTCTATTTTTAATTTTTTGAGGAATCTCCATACTGTTTTCCACAGTGGCTGCACAAAATTACATTCCCACAACAGTACATGAGGGTTCCTTTTTCTCCACATCCTAGCCAACCCTTGTTGTTTCTAGTGTTTTTTATTTTAGCCATTCTGACAGGTGTGAGGTGGTACCTCACTGTGGTTTTGATTTGCCTTTACTTGATGATGAGTGATGTTGGGCGTCTTTTCATGTTTGTTGGCCATCTGTATGTCATCTTTGGAGAAATGCATGTTCATGTCTTCTGTCCATTTTTAATTGGTATTTGTGTGTGTGTGTGTGTGTGTGTGTGTGTGTGTGTGTGTGTGTGGACATTGGATATATCACTTCCAAATATCTTCTTCTATTCAGTGGGCTGTCTTTGTTGTTGTTGTTTTTGATGGTTTCTTTCATTGTGCAGAAACATTTTATTTTGGTGTAGTCCCAACAGTTTAATTTTGCCTTTTATTTCCTTTCCCAGATGAAACATATCTGGGATGTGATGTCAAACAAATTATTGCCTATTTTTCTTCTAGGAATTTTACTGTTTCAGGTTTCATATTTAGGACTTTAATCCACCTGAAGTTTATTTTTCTGTACTGTGTAAGAAAACGGTCCAGTTTCCTTCTTGTACATGTACTGTGTAGTTTTTCCAACATTATCTGTTGAAAAGATTGTCTTTTTCCTATTATATGTTCTTGCCTCCTTTGTCATAGAAATATCCCAATGTCTATCAGTATACTGAGACAATTTTCTTACCATGGTTTCAAAGATCATTCATGATGTGACCTTGTGTATCTGGTGACTTCACTTTCACCACCCTCCTTCCTCACTATGTTTCAGCCACGCTGGCTTTCCTTCTGTTCTTCGAGCACAAGTAGCTCATTCTGCTTATGGCCTTTGCAGCTGCTTGACCCACTGCCTACAACATTTTCTTCCCAGCTCAGCATCCATGTCTTGGCATCCATTCATTATTTAGGTCTCTACTATCCTCACAGAGACTTCCCCCGATTCCTCTATCTAGCAGCAACACTCTACTCCATCAATACACCACAACACAGCACTAATTATCTGAAATTATCTTATGTATCTGCATTATTTCGTGTCTGTTTCTGCCTACTAAGACCTAAACTCCTTGCGAGCTCAGATTTTATTCCTTTTATTCACTCTTATTTTCTTAGCATCTAGTATAGTTCATTTGTTGAATGAAATGAATTTTTAATTAACATATGTTCTTCAAAGATAATCTGGAATATAGAGAATTTAGGGGAAGAAAGATCACTCATACTCATGTTATTTTAATGCAAGTGCAGTGAATTTAGATATATTTCCCTCCAATATTTTTTCCTCTTATTTAAACCATAAACTTTTATCATACTAATTGAGTATTCATGCCCACCCACCTATCTCAGAATCATTCTGACTCATTCGATCCTCCATGAAACCATGAGAAAAAGCAAAATGTAGCTATTATTACCAGTGTGTATCTAAGGACATTAGATACCATTCTTGTTGTTCAGTGTCACACAATTGGTGGCTAAGCTCTGAGTCTGGGTCTGGCTCATTTCCTCAACCTTACTGTCCAAAGCTTCCTTCATAAATGGTCTGTTCGTTTCCTCACAAAATACGTCATTTTCCCTTGTCATTCCTCATTCCATGGATCCTAAATACCTTCTTGCCTGCTAATTCAATCCTCCCGTCAAGACCACGCCTCTTTTGATAACCTGGATAATCTCAGTTCACGACACTTATTTCTCTTCAAATATATATTTACAACTCACTACGTCATCATTTCACACTTAGCCTATGATAGCCAAATCATTTATGTTAAGTTTATATATATATATATATATGTTTGTTTTTTTTTTTAAGATTTTATTCATTCACTGAGAGGGAGGGAGACAGAGGGAGCACAAGCAGGGGAAAAGGCAGAGGGAGAGGGAGACACAGACTCCTCACTGAGCTGGGAATCCGACGTAGGGCTCTATCCCAGGCCCTGGAGATCATGACCTGAGCTGAAGGCAGATGCTTCACCATCTGAGCCACCCAGGTGCCCCTAGCTTATGTAAATTTAATGTAAGTATTCTATATAATTCACTGTCTATTCTTCGTTACAGTCCCATTGTGTATGAAAATACCTTTCTATATCTGTTCTTATAACTTAACTGGATAGTAAGGATAATAACGGCCATTTTCGGTTCATTGTGTTCCCTTCCACCAGACCCCTATGTCTGTAGCCACTAATAAATGGCTCATTGGAAACATATTCATCTAGATTTTTTGTGCCAGACATTTTCTAGTTCCTGGGGATATAGCAATGAATAAAACAGACAAGACCCCTGCTGTCTTCGAGCTTCTTTCTGGTAATTTGAATAAAAAACAAGTAATTATTCATAATGGGATGAGTATTAAATTTCAGAGAACTACATTCTATCTAAGGTTGAAGGCTTCAAGGGAGAGGTGGCGATCATCTGGACCTTGGAGGATGAGCTGAAATTCACGACATAAAGAGGAAGGCAGAGGTCATTCCAGGCGTAAGGAACATCCTGCTTGGCAGTGCAGAGATGTGAAAGAGAAGAGTGTGGGATAAAAAAAAAAAAAAAATTGGCACCAAAAGTCATAGGTTGTTTCCTTAATTTAGACATTTCCAGTTCTATGTTAGATACAGTGAGTTTCAAGGTGACTTGAGCTTTGCCCTGCCAGGGACATATCATTACCCAAAGTGCAGATCTTCCCTCCTTGTCCTTGTGTGAATGCCTATGAATGCAATAATAGTGCAGCAAACTCAAAGTATTTATCAAAGGTGACTTCGTTGTGCCTTTATCAACAGTACTGAAGTCCCAGTATTCCAGCGAATCTCACTAAAACTTACTGCAAACATAAACACTATATCCCTTGAAAATCTAACTTATTTCCTCTATGTTCACAGTCCTCGTTGGTTATAACCTGGCTTATTGCCATGTTAACATTCATAGGCAAACCAAATAGAGAAGCACACCTTGACTACTGTAGAATTCATTTTTCTTCTATTCATTTAAAAAAATTTTAAAGAACTACCTGCCTTGAGAATTCCTGCCCATCTCTGAAATAAGTGTTTGGGGAGCCTTAGTAATTTGAGAACTAGTTTCATAAAACATGAAATTCATTCTCCCACTTCATTCTGGAACCCAATTTTAAGTTATAAGATAATTAAAAAGAGAAACACATGTTTGAGGATTAGATCAGTTAACCCAGTTTTGTTCTCAAAATGCAGTGAAGCTTAGATGAGAAAAAACATCTTTTGAAAACCAGAGCAGAAATAAATGTATAAAGCAAAATAGGCCATTCTATATTCAACAACAAAAGTTTGGCAGAGGAAGTTTATTGACTTCCAAAATATCATTGTAAGAAATTAATGGCACATATTTGTAGTAAGAGACGGCAGAAGGAGGGTCTAACTTGTGCAGTCGGTGCAAAATTTGAACATGTCTACATATATTGAAGGGCTGGTGGGGCAGGCTTTCCATGGAAGGCTTCATTTGAAAAAAGGTGCAGGGAAATATAAGGGAAGAAATTCATGAGGAGAAGAGACTCAAGGCCAAAAGCAAAAGGTAGATTAGGGAAGAGTGTGGTGCTTTTAACTGGGTACTCAGGTTGCACTCTTGCCTGTTCCTGCAGATGTATGCTGGCATTTTACAGGAGACATATCTCTGTTAACTAGTAAACAAAAACAAACTCTTCCAGTGATAAAATAAATAAGTCCTGGAGATGTTATGTACAGCATGGTGAGTACAGTTAAAAAGACTGTATTGCATATTTGACAGCTACTAAGAAGGTAAATCTTGAAAATTCTTATCATAAGAAAAAACTCTGTAATTATCTGTGGTGATGGATATGAACTAGACTTATTGTGGAGATCATTTCACAATACATATATACAGAACCATATGTTGTACACCTCAAAGTAATATATATGTCAATTCATCTCAATAAAAGATAAAATCTAAATTAATCACATACAGATAGATATAGATCTATAAATTTGTCCTCATCAGAGGCTGCAGAGGGTCGGCAAGAGCAGGGGCAGCGAGCCAGGCACTGCAGGGACAGCAGGAAGGTCTAGAAGTCACCAAGCCACAGGGGAACACTCTTAAGGGACAGCAATGATAAGAGTCCTAAATTAGGGACAGGTGAGACTCCAAGTGTGGGTCTGTCCTGGGGCAAGATTTCTCTCCATCTGTGGGTCTATGAGCCTTGAAAACAAGTTGTCTGCTTCTAAAATATAGTGGTGTGACAGGTATGTGACAGACATTTCCATTTCAAAAGGGAGAAATGAGAAGGAATGAAGGGTCACAGGTACCAAGAAAGTTTAACCCAGCAGGTCAAATTTCATTAGGTTTCAAGGCCTGAGAATTATACCCTGCTACTCAAGGCTCTGTCGCTTGGGCCCACAACAGCTCTACTGGCCTCTGCTTCTCCATCCCTTTCAGTCCCAGGTGGCAGCATTTCTGCTGAAACAATATTCCTAAAAGCTTGGAGGTCTCCTGTGTGCATCACAGGGTTCTAATCCATTATACAAGAGAGCTCTCCACAGACCTTTCTTGGCTAACTCCATCTCTATCTCTGGCCTCTGCCAAGATGGTTGAAAGGATCCATGGATCACATGCCTAATCTGTTCTGCAAAACGTTCCAACCACACCCTTGGCCTTTTCTTCAGAGCAACACTTTCTTAACAACGAGTCTCCTAATATTAACTTTTGTTTCTGCAGTCTGGAGAGACTGAGAGTTTCTCATATCATTAAGTATTGTTCTGTTTCGTTGAACAGTTTCTTTCTCAATTTTCTCTCTTTCGTCTTACATTCAGCAAGGAAAAAGTGGGCTGCACCTTCAACATTTTGTGGGAAAACTCCTCAGCCAAGCTTCTGTGTTCACTGCTTGAAAGCTCTGCTTTCCACACAACCTCAGGGCACAATTAGCCCAAATTTTCTGCCATGATATAACAAGGATTACCTTCCCTCCAGTTCCCAATAGCGTGTGCCTCATTTCCTTCTCGAGAACTTCACCAGAAGCAGCTTCAACCTTCATGTTTCTACTAATGGTCTCCACAAGGCAATCTTCAAAGACCCTCTCTCCAAATGAAGTAGTATACACAGATTTTGGGAGCAAGGATGTAGCCATATCTTTTGGGGGGCACTATTCAACATCATAAAATGGGTATGCCAAGAATGTTAAGATCCTGACTGCTGTTTACCTCAGCCATTTCTCGGGGTGATGTTTACAGTGGGCAGCCTTGATGGATGAGGTAAGATCTCCCTCCAGGACCAAGAACAGGCTTGCTGACTTCTTGCTGTAAAACAGCAGGTTCCTATCTTGTAATGCAGCCTAGTGTGTGTGCAGGAGTCCATTTGAAACCCTTTACATAGTCCCCAGGAGAGAGACTTCATGGAGAAGCAAAAGGGTTCCTGATATAAACACGCTCGTGTGCATGCTGCTTGTTGTGCGGTTATAAAGTCCTTTGTTTCTGACACAGAAATCTCGTGTCATCTGTCAGCATCAGTGAAACAGTAACACGCTAATGTATTAAATTGTACATAGGACACAATCAAATAGTAGACCTCACACAGAGTGGAGAGTAAAAACTCCACAGTCAGAAGTTGGAGACTGAATGACAATGAAAATGGGTAACTCCTGGGAGTTCAGAGAGCTCTTGGGAGAGCATTGTATTTTCCTATACGGTGGAATAGGAATTTGAAGGAGTCTTATCTCAATTTTAAGAAGCAGAGAGACTCTGGTTGACATCTGGGTAATAACCCCCTGCTTCATGGTTCATGTCTACCTTTAAAGAAAAACCCAATTTATGCATGTATCATTTATTTAACAATTACTCTGTGTTCATATTAAAGAAATGTGTGCATCATTTCCATGGTCAGAGATAAATCCATTAATATATTATTAACATTATTAATATATTATTAACATATTTAATTAATATCAATATGCATTATTAACATATTATTAAGTTAATATTATTGTTAATAGATTATTAAGGCTACAGAGGTGTTATGGATAAACTGTATCCCTCCAAATTCCTCTGTTGAAACCCTAAGTCCTAATGGGACTGCATTTAAAGCTATGGCCTTTAAGGAGGTAATTAAGGTAAAAAGAGGCCATAAGGGTAGGACCCTAATCTGATAGGTCTGGTATCCATATAAGAAGAGGAAAAGTACCAGAAAGTTCTCTCCCCATGTGATCACTGAGGTAAGGCCGTGTGAGAACACAGCAAGAAGACAGCAGTCCACAAGAAAGACAGGTCTCACCACAAACCAACCCTGGTGGCCCCTTGGTCTTGGATGATCAATCTCCAAAACTATATATAACAGAAGATAAATTTCTGTTGTTAAAGCCACACAGTCTGTGATATTTTGTTAAGCGTAGCCCTAGCAGATTAAGACAAGGGAAAATCAGGTTATATCAGAAAATTTTAATTTACTATTCTGAGTTTCAAAGATAACTCTGCCAATCCATATATGTGCATATATAAATACAGGAGAGTTATATATAATTCCACTTATGTCATTTAAAGTTCATATTTTGTGTGGAAAAAAGATCCAAGTTTTTTCTTGACAGAGTAACTGCATCAAGCCTTGGGCTGCTGTGACACGTAGTTGGATGATTTTGAGGTTCTTTCACATTTTTTGATCTTACAGGCAATGAACATCTCCAAATTCTCCTTAAATTCATGTATGACTTTGTGCCTCCTGATAACTCAATAGATTCTATTTTATTTTGTTTTTTCATAAAGATGCCATCTGGCAGACTCACGGTCTCCTAGTGGCCAAGAGGATTGGGAATACCCACTCATCAATTCCCTTCTTATTTTCACACTTCATTCCTAAATTCCTTCTGCGTGAAAGGAGAAATTCTCCTTCTCTCTCTCTCATTCTCTCTCTCACAGAATAGCATTTTTGTGCATTTAGCAAGTCAATGCCTGCTAAATAACTTGCTCAGTAACAAGATATGCCTTATATCCTGAGGCAACGTATGGAAGGAACAGGCATAACTGAAGTGAATATTTCCTCTATTAAATCTCTGTTCACAGGCTGCTTCTCTATAAACTTTGGCTCTGGTCTTCCCCTACCATTAACCTGCATACACCCTTCTTTTAACTCCCCTGATACTCGCCATTCGCATCCCTCACTGTGGCGTACTGACGTGAAATGTTACTCCACTGTTCTTCATGTGAGTTCTTCCTGGAGAGCTATGTATGCCATCACTCCCTCCCCTGCTTGTCTGATCTCACATCCTGCCCTATCCCCTTATCCCACTCAACTGGACTTGGGCTCTTCCTTAAATACCCTCTGACCTCCGGCCTTCTGCATTCGGGCCCTCGAGCATGGAATATTCTTTTCCCAGAAAGCATCACCTTCACTCTGGTTGCCCTTCTGTTTGCATCAAACATCGATTCATCAGGGCTGTCTTTCCTCACTACCTGTGGTGGTCAGAGGGCTCCCAGTGAACCCCATCTCTTGTTATTCTTGCCTTTGTGTGACCCTCTCCCCTGTGACTTCAAACCAATAGACCTGAAGATTCAAAACATAGAATCGAAGTCTACAATAGATCACTTCTGTGATTATCTTACACAAGACTGTCATTTGTCTTGCTAGCAGATGCCCTCTCTCTGTTTGTCTTTGAGGAAGCAAGGAGGTCCACAGGGCAAGGAACTCAGGGCAGCCTTCAGTGAGAGCCAGAGAGGAACTAAGGTCCTCTGTCCAACAGCCCTAGAGAAAATCAATCCCGCCAACAATCAAAGTGAGCAGAAGTCAGCGGAAGAGCTGGGCATTCAGATGAGGCCCCAGCTCTGGCCCATACCTTGAGTGCAGCCTTAAGAGACACCCTGGCATAGAGGACTCTAGTGTAGCCAGGCCCAAATTCCTGACCCACAAAAATTGTAAGATAATAAGTGTCTATTATTTTAAGTCATTGCCTGTGTGTTAATTTGTGATGTAGTCATAGGTAACTAATACATAAACCCATGTAAGATGACACCTGCCCATTTCCCACCCACTGTCTAGCATTCTCTATCTCCCTTACTCTGCTGTGTTTTGAATAATGCATCACTACCTCACAAGTTATACATCTGTCTCTTATCTATCTGCCTCCTTCATTAGAATCTCTACAGGGACATCTAAGTTTTGTTGGAATTGAACCTTCTACAATTTGGGGCAGAGTGACTCTTTAAGGAAAGAAAATTACAAAACTGTGAAATAAAATTCAGGTATTAAATACTTAATTAGGATGAGAAAAGCAATCCTAGCAAATTACATATTTTTAAAAGCTAAAAAATCTGAAAAAACAATATACATATTATTGATCACCTAATACACTTCTGTAATATCCTTTTCCTACAGCTTTTTGCCTCTGTATCTTTTAATCACCTCTTCACTTGACAATTTATAAAATCATATTTTCTAAAAGGTATTCAATATTTTTTGGCATGGTAAGTTGAATCTTAAGAAATGTTTATTATTTATAGTTAAGGGAAGTTCCTTTCATTTTCATAACTCCTATTTGTAATGTCATGTGAATGTTTAGGACTGTTTTCCAATATCATACATGAGCTATAATATTTTAAGTTCCCTCAAGTTTTCTTTACAGGGATTAATCCAAAAAATCTTTCAGTTGGTGACCATTCTCAACCAGTTTGTTGTTAACATCTTTGTTGAATATGTTAGGGTGCAAAAGAGACAGTGACCTCAACTTTTGCATGTCAGGTTGTGCAAACACTTGGGAAGGGGCCTGAAGAGTGAGGGTCCTTGAAACTTAAGCTTCTCATGTTTTATGGTTAATCTGTCTTTGTCCCTAAGGGAATCGGACTATTGTCTTTACTGCTGTCCCCAGCATTCAGAAGAGTGCCCAGCTCATGGTTGTGGATCAATAATAATCAACTGAATTGACAAAGTGCTGATTGTTTCACCTTTCTATCTAACAATAACATGTAAGGGGAAATCAGTATCTAACAATAACATATATTAATGCGAGATCAATAAAGACCGGTTTAGTTAATAAATATGAGTTCTGGACTGGTTCGAAGGAAAATGCTTGACTACAGACTACTGAGAAGATACAGACAGATGGAGGCAAAGTTAGATTAGTAAACATGGATACGTGCATAGACATATGGATGGACAGACATATGTACAGACAAATATACAGACACATTTTATTTTCTATTTAGAGTTTTAGATAACATTTAACTTCATTTTTTATCTAACTATAGATGAACCCCCAAAAGATGCATTATTTGTGGGGGAAGTATACCAGTGTTAGAAGTCTAAGGATTTTTTTTTTTAACTGAAAAACCTACATACTGGGAAAGACCCACAGTATCTCATGGTGCCTAAGAGCTTAGGGTCTGAATAGCTCTGTGACCTTGGGCAAGCTCCTCATCCTTTGCCACCACTTTTTCACCTGTGAAATAGATATAACACACAAATCTGCCTCATTGTGATCAGACAATGCGTTTTAAATTCCCAACCCAGTGCCTAGCAAATGATGAGCACTTAGTGAAGACACCTGGTTTTGTTGGTTTTGTTTTGTTTTCACTATTAATATCCTTGTACATTACACAGGTTAGCACAGTTTTTGTGACGTTTACCAAGCATCCCAGTTTTGACCCCACCTTCACCTCTACCATGAAAAGCATATTCTAAATGATTTTCTATTTAAGTTTCTGAGAACTGGTGTGTAATGCGTGGGAGGAAGACACATTGCTGCATTTTGTTGAGGCATACTCTAAGGATACCACGAAAGCCAAGAAAACATTATCAGTTGGTGGATCCTTCAGGAAGTCACACAATCAGGAAGTGGGGTTACTCAGATCCTGACTTTAAACTTTGAACACAGACTTCAAACTCCAAAGTGTAGCTAATCATTACTTAGAATATTTATGACAATGACAAACAGTCATAGGTCACATAAGATCATTTGAACACATACACAACCACAGGAAATCATTTTCAATGGCATTGTCTTCATGCTAAAAGGACGAAAATGCAGAATAATGTAGAAAGCCCTCTCCTGCTCTTAAAACACACACACACACACACACACACACACACACAAAGCAAGTAAATTTAGAAATAATAGGCCCTCTAGAAATGACCGTATATTGTATACAGACTTAAGCTCTATGATGATGGCTGACTTATAGCTATAGTGCTTTTAAAACAAAAAAGGTAGTGCAAAATCCAAAAGCATAAGATGACCTTTACAATGGCTTTTGGACTATAGTGGCATAATGTTTTCCTGCCTTCATTAAGAAAAATACGATTTCTTGGGCGCCTGATTGGCTCAGTGGGTTAAGCCGCTGCCTTCGGCTCAGGTCATGATCTCAGGGTCCTGGGATCAAGTCCCATATCGGGCTCTCTGCTCAGCGGGGAGCCTGCTTCCTCCTCCTCTCTCTCTCTCTGCCTGCCTCTCTGCCTGCTGTGATCTCTCTCTGTCAAATAAATAAATAAAATCTTTAAAAAAAAAATACGATTTCTCTTTAAATGACTTTGTTTTCAGTGTTTAATTTTATACTCAGTAAGGATCTAGGTGCTACCCTTTTCCTCCAGAGGTGATGTTAAAAATGAAAAGCAGAGCTCCTGAGGGTCTACCCTGAATCTTCCTATTCCCCCAGGGTCTGACACAGCTGCCGTTGGATAGGACTACATAAAGCTTCCTTAAACAGATCTCTTCAATAAATTAATGACGATAAAAATTGATGAAAACCAAGTATATGGATTTTTTATTTTTAAAAAAAATACTTTATTTATTTATTTGACAGAAGGAGAGACACAGCGAGAGAGGGAACACAGGCAGGGGGAGTGGGAGAGAAAGAAGCAGACTCCCTGCTGAGCCGGGAGCCCAATGTGGGGCTCCATTCCTGGATCCCGGGATCATGACCTGAGCTGAAGGCAGAGGCTTAACGACTGAGCCATCCAGGCGCCCCAAGTATATGGATTTTTAAAAAAATAACATCATATATGCTTTTCTAGTTTGCAAAATACTTTGCTATTCATAATCCCCTTTGGTCTTCCCATTGACCCAGAAAGGTGGGGAACAGCTCTCCTGTGACACGCAAAGTCACCTGGAAAAGTGGTATTTCGTTTATTCCCCAGAGCTAGAACTCTTTCCACAAGGCCATGAACAGTACAGGTGCCTACTACTGGCACACTTTGTTGTATTGTACTTCACTTTACTGAGCTTTATTTGTCTTTTTTACCAACTGAAGGACTGCGGCAACCCTGTGTCTGGCAAGTCTATTGGTCACATTTTTTTCCAACAGCATTTGCTCACTTCATGTCTGTGTGTCATATTTTGGTATTTCTTGCCCTATTTCAAACTTTTCCATTATTATTATATTTGTTATGGTGATCTTTGATCAGTGATTATGACTTGCTGAAAGCTCAGAGGATGATGAGGACTTTTTAGCCATAAAGTATTTGAAAATTAAGGCATGTACTGTTGGGGGACATAATGCTTCATACACTTAACAGATGACAGTATAGCCTCAACATAAATTTTTTGTTTAATATTTTATTTATTTGACAGAGAAAAATCACAACTAGGCAGAGAGGCAGGCAGAGAGAGAGGAGGAAGCAGGCTCCCTGCAGAGCAGAGAGCCCGATGCGCGGCTCAATCCCAGGACCCTGGGATCATGACCTGAGCTGAAGGCAGAGGCTTTAACCCACTGAGCCACCCAGGTGCCCCTCAGCATAACTTTTGTACACACTGGGAAACCAGAAATTACTTAACTCACTTTACTGCAATATTTGCTTTATTGTGGTGGTCTAGAACTGAAGTCCCATTATCTCTGAGGTACATCTGTACTTGTTTGTTTAGTGTAACGGTTCTCAGCTGGGAGAATTTTGTTCCTCGGGGGCATTTTGCAATGTCTGGACATATTTTCGGTTGCAGCACTGGGGGTGTGGGGTGGGTATTTACTAGCATTTAGTCAGTGAAGGCCAGTGATGCTCTTCAACATCCTACAGCGAATGCAGAGGACAGCCCCTCCACCCGACCCCACCTGCCCGACAGGAATTATCTGGCCCTAATGTCAATAATGCCCATCTTGAGCAATTCTGATGTAAACAACGAACTGTCTTGTAAGCACCCTTAAGTTGATTAAATTACTGTAGTGGCTTTAAAAATCTGTCTGGGAATTACTGGACACTCTTCCCATCAAGAGAGTATGTCTCCTCCCTCAGAATCTAGGCAAGACTTTATGACTGCTTTGATGAACAGAGGCAGTTGCATGATTTTTGAGTCTATGTTAGAAACAGCCATGCAGTTTCTACCAGTTTGGGGAGGAGGAAACACACGCCTTTGGATTCCTGAGTCATCCCGCAGGAAGTCAGGCTATCACAGGGTGCCATGATGATCAGGCCCTGTCTTTATGCTAAAAGGCTGAAAATGCAGGAATATTGTGGCCCATAATAGGGCCACACAAAGAGAGCTGCCCACCCTCTGAAAGTAACCACATGAGAAACTTCAGGCTAGAACTGCCCAGTCAAGCTATTCCCAAAGTCCTACTCAAGAAACCATGAGAGATATCAAAGTTCGGTTGTCATTTTAAGCCACTAAGTTTTAGGGTAAGGGCTTACATTGCAAAAGCTAAAAAGAACAATCTCCAGATTCGGTTACTTGAAGTCAAGTGCTCTGGCAGACAGAATGTCCCCTCTCTCCCCCTAAACAGGTCTGACCCGTGGAAGCATAGAAATCTTAACTAGAGGCCTGCCACACCCCAAGTGAAATGGATTTTAATGAGTCTATGGGAAATAGGTCACCAAAGGGGGTTTGTCAAAGAAATTCTGAAGAGCATTTTGAAATGATGGACAGCACACTGAACATTGGAGTTTTGGGCTTTAGTCATTTCAAAAACTGATTATTATAAAACTGAGGCATTTACTAGATGATCTCTTGATGTTTTTCTAGGACTAAATTCCAGAATATCCTAATCTCCACATATCTTCCTAAAGATAGACAGTTTTAAATTATAACTTTAAAAGTGCACCCTAATGAATATAAAGAATGAGGATTTAAAATAAATATGAAGGATCACTTTACATCTACCAAACTACAAAAAGATAGAAAAGAAAAACTACAAAAGGTAAACTAAAACCTCATGTGGGTGAAATCTGCAAATTCACACATTATTGAGGCCTACACTGTTCAATATGCAACAAGAGCTACAAAATACACAGAATCTTTGACCCAGTAATGCCTCTGCTGGAGACTGTCCAAAAGGAAAAAGAAAGAAAAAGCTTCTTGCACAATGATATTTATAGACACATTATTTACAGTAGGGGAAAAAGCCCACAGGAAACAACCTAAATATCCAACAATGAAACAATAGTTAGCCATGATATGGCAGGATACATTAAGGCAAATCTGCAGATTTGCAGAGACGAAGCCCATATGGAAAAGTTTGCACGAAAGATACCAAGTGAAAAAAAAGTATATATATATATTTTTTACCATTTTCATATTTATGGTAAGTATATCTATAAAAAGTTACTTTCACACTTATAAATATCAAAAGAGAAATACAAACGCTTTTTCTGTTAAGATGGCTATTTTAGTATGTGCTATTATTTTAGTTATTAGTTATTTAGTTATTATTTTAGTATGTGTATTATTTTTCTATATTAAATATTCTGCTTTAATGTTCTGAAACTATTAATCAAGTTAGTATTTCAAGAGACATATAAGCACCTTAAGTTATCTGAATTCTTGTTTTTTATTAATTATGTAAAGATTTTTATTTATTTATTGGTCAGAGAGAAAGAGAGAGAGCACAAGCACAGGGAGTGACAGGCAGAGGGAGAAGCAGGCTGTTCACTGAGCAAGGAGGCCAACGCGGGACTTGATCGCAGGAGCCCGGGATCATGACCTGAGCTGAAGGCAGACAATCAACTGACTAAGCCACCCAGGAGTCAGCTTCAAGTTTATTTAAAAAAAATTTTTTATCGATCATTTTTTGGAGCACTTACTACATGTGCCAGGGCCTGTGAATACCGTAATAAATAGGATTGAAGATGATTTTAGAGAATGTATTCAGTCGGAGAGAGAGTCCAGCTGAAGCTGAATTATGGGTGCTGCTTTATGAGAACAGAATAGGGATATGGGACAGCACTTTGGGGACAAAAGGATGTCTGCACCAGGCTTGTGCTTTGCTTCATCTTGTTACTTGTTGATAGAGCCTAATTGGACATTTCAAGGCAAAGAAGAGACATTCTAAAAGCTCTGCCAAAAAAGTGAAAAAAAAAAAAAAATGATGAAAGAAATATTTTAGCCAATTCAGATAAATCTGCACAGAGGTTTTGTTTTTGTTTTTGTTTTTGTTTTTCATATTCTAATTGGAAAGAACAATGAAGTTTTTAGCTCAGCCTTCGTTCAGAAGTGGGTTCTCCCTCCATGCTACAGGAGCTGACATACATGTCTCCAACTGTCATCACTCAGTCACCAGAATTCAACTGGGCCCCAGTGAAAAGGACATAGGCCCTATCTTCTCAGGGTTTGCAGCTGATGGGGGTGAGAGCTAAGTAAATGGCTTTGTGAAGTAGAAAGTGACAAGGGCAAGGAACATGCGGGGAACACCTAAATTGGACTGGGGTTGAGGAAGTTTCCTGGGGTGCATGAGCCTCAATGAAATTGACACATTAATGACTGCAGAAGATGGACTGCAGGATGGAGAGTATTTCAGGAATAGAGAACATGGACAAAGGTAAGAGTCTGTGGGACTGTACTCTCTCTCTCTCATTTTTTTTTTTTAAAGATTTTATTTATTTATTTGACAGAGAGAGAGAGAGATCAAAGTAGGCAGAGCAGCAGGTGGTGGTGGGGGTGGCCAGAAACAGGCTCCCTGCTGAGCAGAGAGCCCGATGTGGGGCTCGATCCCAGGACCCTGAGATTATGACCTGGGCCGAGGAGGAGGCTTAACCCACTGAGCCACCCAGGAGCCCGGGACTGTACTCTTAATAGGGGTTAAGTTCATATCTCACTTAGACCATAACAAAAAAGTAATGATAAAATGATGCCCAATAATTTTGGGACAAAAATTAAATACTGTAATAATAAAGGGGTTTCTTCGTTACCACGTGTTATGGTCTGAATGCTTGTGTTCCCCTTCCCCACCCCAACTTCCTATATTGAAATCCTAATGTCCCAAGATGATGGTGATAGGGAGTGGGCTTTTGAGAGGTAGGCTTAGGCTTCACCCTCGTGAATGGGATTGATGCCTTATAAAAGAGGCTGCAGAGAGACTCCAGCTCCTTCCACCAGCTATCAACCAGGAGGAGGCCTCTTGCCAGAACGTGACCATGCTGGCACCTCAATCTTGGATTTCCAGCCTCTAGAATCATGAGCAACAAATCTCTGTTGTTTATAAGTCACCCAGTCTGTGGTATTTCGTTACAGCAATCCAGATGGACTAAGACACTATGACATTTACATAAATTATTTATTTAATCATCTCTCAATTTTTCAGTAAGGCCCTTTTATTCAGGGTATCTATTACATTTTTTAGGCTGAAAAGTAAATAAAGATCACATATAAGTATCCCAGTTTCCAAGGTTAAGTTATTCTTTTTTTCCCCTGAACAATGTTAATAAGTACATAGAAAAACTAGGTCAATTGTTCTGAAAGATCTATTTACATGCCAGCATTTGGAATATGGCTTTGGAAAGGTTATAAAATCCAAAAGATTCAGTGTCCGTATTCTAACAAGCACCCATGAAGCTATTTGGTTAAGGACCTGAAGGTAACTGGTAAACAATCTGGAATAGAGTTATCTGACTGAGCTGACCAGAAGCCAGCTTGCATTCAGTCTGCATTTTTACACAGTATCCATGGGAATGAGATCAGGCGTGCACAAAGACAAACAAAGGCCACCTTCAAATGAATGAGAGGGAATGACAACTGCCAATGTTCAAGGCATCCATGGGCGCTAGAGCTTTGCTCATGCTTTTCAAAACACAATGAAATCATCTCTTGCGCTGACAATACAGTGTCCATCACTGCTTTATTTCCATGGCTCTGTTTAAACATTAACCTCATTTTTATACAGAAAGCCTTTCAGTGATCAGGAGTTATGTATGGCTTCTGTAGTAAAAACTTTCTCTAGTCACTTTCAACTACTAAAAGGAAGAACTGTACTTAATCTTTCAGAATGCAGAATAATAACGCGGGAAACTTCACTGATAAAATTGCACAGTTGCCGTGAACTGTTTGGACAACACAACGGACAACTCTTTCAAAGGAAGAACAATATATTTGAAAACTATTAACAGTCCCAGTACCTGACATTAGCAAAATATGCAGTTCAAGTTTATACTGGTTAGTAAACGTAATTTTATATGTACAAGTGTCAGCAGGAACAGACTAGAAAAAAAAATACTTGAATGTAAGCCCTTTGAACTAATTATAACGTTAACAAAATTAAGAAATTGATGTTGATTTCTTTTCTAATTCTTATGATGAAATGAAAATGTTTCAAAGCACTTTGAAAACACCACTGAGTCACACAGAATAAAAGGCTTTAACATTTCACTAATAGAACCTTTCAAAGCCAACTCTAATTCTCTGGGTTCTATGGGACTATGACTTCTGAAAAGATGACTTTGAAAATTTTATTAAACAGGATAGAAATAAAGAACTAAAAGCCTAACTGGAGAAACTTACCTATAGTTCTAAAAAAAAAAACTTTGTTTTTTAGGAAATCTGACTAAAGCACAGATATTAATTCTGCAACCAGAATTTGAACCCTGTTATATATGACACACCCCCAAAACAATGCAAAGTTTATTAATTACAGCTATTTTAGCGTGGTAAGTCTGTTCTGAAAGAGAAATATTTACAAAGGCTTCCTCATCAATCTAAGCGGCCACACTGGAGGGTGGGGGGTGCCCACTCCCATGGCGGGGCTATCTCCCTCTGTGCTCCTCAAAGTCATCAACTTTATCTTTGTCTCTTCAGCTCATGTCTTCTCCATTTCAAACCCCAGAACCCACTCTGCCTTCCTTCCTATGGTCATCTGTAGCTTCAAAGCTGTTGTCAGAGCTGCTACTCTGGCAGTCCTATGTTTCTTGTCCCCCACCCCCCACCACGTTCTCTACGAGGACCCCTTTGCCATGGACATCAGCACTCCTCCTGTGCTGCCGTCTCTACCCCATTAGGGACTCCTGACATACATACAGATACCTCAGTGCAGTTCTCAAAAATCACAAGTAGACCATGTAATAACATAAGTAATAGAGGTAAAAAAAAATCTCATTACAATAATTTTTATGCATGTTTGTAGGTTTGTTTATACAAGTCTCCCCCATCCTGTCCCTCCGCCACGCCCTCTCCTCTTTTACTACCTAACTTCCGGATTCTGCCTGCATTTCCTCACAGTGACTGACTCCTCAGCCCACTCCACTCCAGCTTCTTCTGCTTTTCACCCCGTGGAGAAGGCCCTCATCAACGCTGTCCGACATGTTTGACTTCCGTGAAGAAGCTGATCCTACTGACCAACTCTTCCCTCTCAAAATATTTGTGTGGCGCCCTACTTCCTGCCATCTTCTCTCTGCTTACTGCTCCCTCTGCTCCTGTCACCCTGGTGTCTCCCTTTCCTCACCTGAATCTCTCAGGTAATCCCTCCTGTGGCGGCCAAAGCTGTCTTCTGGTCTCTGCCTCACTCTTCAATGGCACGTTTTCAATGACTCTAATTGCCTCTGACTCCTAAATCTCTGTCTCCTGTTGTTCTCTCTCCTACTTCTAATCCCGCTCTGTATATAACTTATCTATCTACTAGACATGTGCACCTGGATGTCTCAACGCATCAAGGTGAACTGATTATCTTTTTCATCTAAGTTGCCTTTTTTCCTTGCCTCCCCGTCTCAGCAGTAGCAGTCAGTAGCTCATTGAGTTGTCTACAGCCAAAACCTAGGCCTCAGTCTTGTCTTCTCCCTCACTTGCTGCCACCGTAGTAAATCCTTCATCAAATCCTGTCCATTCTCCCTAACGACTTTTCAAATCTGTCTTCTGTGATCTTTCTCTGCTGCTACTGTTTTAGCACCATCATCTCCCGATTGTGTGCGAACCTACAACCAAGACTAGAACCAGTTTTCCTAAGTGCTTTTGGAGCCTTCAGTCTGGCCTCCTCCCTGCCTCCAGAGTGATCTACCTAAGAAGCCAATCTGATATGTCACTTCCCTGCTTAAGACCTTTCAAAACCTTCCTGTTGTCCTCAAAAATCCATGCTTACCACAGTTTACAAGGCCATTTAGGGCCAGGTGCCGACTAACTCTCACCTTCTCAACCTTTCACCCTCTATGAAAACCTTGAACAGTGTGTTCTGGATATAACGACCTTCTCCTTCCCGATGCAAGCATCTAAAACATCTGGTCTAGGAACTAGGAGACTTGGGTCCCATTCCTGGTTATGTTACTCTTTGTCTTATATTATTATCACCAACAGCCATTTTAAAGGGCAAGAATTGGGGTTCTCTGACCTCTGAGGTCCTTCACAGTAGATGTGAATTGTAAAGATTCTTTCCTTTCCCCATAAAGGCTTGTCAGGAGGCTTGACACTTAAATGCAGCACAGTGATATTTCTAAACCATCCTCTGAACTCAACCTTAAGTTCTGTACCACCCATTTAGCAATTAATTATATGTAACCAAATGGTATCTATTATGTTATAGAAATTTATGTTACATATTTCTGTTATAAGCATAGACAACAAGATAATATGATGAAAACAACATAACCAAGTTTTAAATTATATGGACATTTTTTTAGGCACAACAGGATGGCTCTGAACTTCAATAATTCAGAAACTCAAAGACAGTATCAAGGACCTGCTTTCTGTCTTTCCCCTGGGCCAGTACTGGCTTTACCCTCAAGCTAGCCAATGTCATGGCTGTCAGATGGCTGCAGCTGTCCCAAGCTTCACTAGACCCGACAGTATGTTTCTTAACCAGTGTCTCTCCTAAGAATGAAAAATTCTTTCCCAAATGTCTCCAAGTGTATCTGCCTCCTTATCTCATTGCAGTCACATGGCCATGTCTAAAGCAGACACTGGAGAGAAGCATGAGACCCAGGAATGGCCCAGTGCAATCCCCCTTGAAGTCCCCCGCTCTCCTAGCTGCACTGGGTAGGAGACAGTCTCGTAACCGCACTTCTGTCAGGAGGAAGGATGGCAGGGCCTGAAATGGGTTAGGTCCCTCTCAGGGGCTGAGACAGTGTCCTTCCCTCAGGTTTGGACTTGTTTCCAAATAGACCGTAAACTCTCTGGACCACGTTTCAAGTTTCCTCTGGCTGGTCCGAGCACACTGCCTCCCATGAAACAGTCACGCATAAAAATATGTTCAAATGCTAGTTTTATGGAATTCACCACAGCCAGATGAACAAAGCACCTATGGGTCATCTGAAGGGCATCACAGGAACCATGTTCTCATACAGAATCTCTTGTTATTTCAGGGTTCGTGGTATTAAGAGTCTTCTCTTTGGAGAGACATTCTTCTGTGTGCTCAAGTAAATCATTAGTCACCATCACAAATGAAAACAGCAACAACAAAACAAAACACCTACAAAACCCCTCCTATCTTTGACTTGCCGTTTACAATGACCGCCTTCTGTGGTTCTTTCTCTTTTATGCTGTGCTGAACAGGTCAGTAACATCCCAAGCTAATCAAGGCTGATGGTCCCGACCAAAGCTTTTTTTTTTTTTTCCTCTCAAAGATTTTATTTATTTATGTGACAGACAAGAGATCACAAGTAGGTAGAGAAGCAGGCAGAGCGGGGGAAGCAGGCTGCCCACCCAGCAGAGAGTCCGATGTGGAGCTCGATCCCAGGACCCTGGGATCATGACCTGAGCCGAAGGCAGAGGCTTTAACCCACTGAGCACCCAGGTGCCCCCAGACCAAAGCTTTGACCTCAGTGGGAACATTCACATGACATCAGGATGACATTTTTTGGTCCCCAATGTTTTTCCCCATTCTTCCTGAAATACTTTATTTTTGACATACTGCCTTGAATGTGTATCTTTATTTTGCTGAATGTCTAAAATTCCACGATCAGAAGCTCATCTCTTTACACTCACAGGCTTCTCCCTTTTACAAGGCCCACGGCTATTAGCACATTGAGACAGGAACAGTCATCACCCACTGCAGAGGGGAATTCATTTGAACTGACGCGTTCACTGACTCTTGGTGTTGAAACCTACCTGTCTTGGTGGTCGTCTCACAACAAGGTGGTACAGGCAATGCTGGAATTTTAATCTGTTAGGAAAGATGAGGTACAGCCCTAATATTTAAGCAATTACTTTGATATCTGGCTGTACGTCAGAAACGTATGAATAATTATTCTTAAATACTGATCCTGAGCCCCAGTGCATGAATTTAAACCAAACAGAGGCTCACGAGCCAGGGCTTAAGAGAGCAAAGCATAGTTGTAGTTGGGCCGGGATAACTGGAGAGCCATGGGGTTGGGGAGTTACTCTGTCAGATGGTGATTTGCCGCTATGGGGTGCTAAGGATAAGAAGGTAGAGGCAGTGTAGGGTCAGTGCCAGAAATGAGAGATGACCTTGAACTTCCCTTTTAGTCATAAAAGAAAAACCTTCCCTACTGTATAATTCTGCTTGGGGTTGTCTTGGGACAATGGTGAGTTGCAAAGGGATAAAAGGAAAGCAGAAAAGGCATCTAGGCAGTGAAGGCAAATGCAATAGTCTGGAAAATAACATAAAATATGGTCTAATCATGTGCAGTCAGACACAGGTGTGTATAGGTGTGTCTATAACGCTCTGGGGCATGGGTGTCCTGTCCGTGCCTGTGCGCCGTGTGTACTAGTATTACGTGTGTGCATGAGGAGGGCAGCAGAGAAAAGCTGGAACTGGCAGGCCAGCCTGCAGCCAGAGGGCAGAGGACTTTTTAGGCCAGGCCAAGAAATCTGGACTTTACTCCGACAGGGGAGCTACCACACGTTTGAACCAGGGATTGACTGGATACAAATAAGTGTTTAGAAAGATAACGCTGGTGACCACGAGAAGAATGGGTCAGAGGGATAAGAGATGAAAACAGGAAAACCAGTTTACATTTGTCCAGACACAGTGAAGGAAAGGGCCTGAATTGGGCGGTGGCAGAAGTTGTATAAGGAGGAGAGGGCGGACAGAACTTGGAGATGAGCTTGAGGTTGAATCAAGGGAGAAGATCCCTGGGTTTCATGCATGTGAATGCTGCTGCCGGTTTACAAGAGTAGACAATACAGGAGAGAAGTCTGGAGGGCAGGTGTTGACTTCGGTTGAGGACCCGTTGAGTCCATGCTTGTTTGACATCCAGGTGGAGATGCGGGCAGATGGAAAGACTGATCCGGAACCAGAACAAGAGTCCGGCTGCAGATCCTGACTCAAGTGGGGAACTGGCCCAGGAAGAACTGGGAGAGCGAAGACAAGGCTCCAGGATGGAAGTCTGAACACCAAGGACTGGGCCAAACAGATGAGCCTGTGACACAGAGGAAGGAAGAGCTTCTGGGAAAACAGGAGAAAAACATGGAGAAGACAAGACAGAGGTAGTGTGTGTTTCAGGAGGACAGAGTTCCCAAATGACATATTAAAAGAAGAATTTACTTGTTCTGAGAGAAATTAGAATACTTACAGCTTGAGGGGAATGAGGGAGAGGTTCTGAAGGTATTTTGCAAAGAGGGGGTGACTCTGGGGTAGGGTCCCGGAGACAGGGTGAGAAGATAAGGATTATCTGTGGTCTGGCAGCACAATGGAGAAAGTGTCACTGTGCACTTTAAAATTACACTTTCCTGGGCACCTGGGTGGCTCAGTGGGTTAAGCCTCAGCTTAACCTTAACCTGACCTTTGGCTCAGGTCATGATCTCAAGGTCCTGGGATGGAGCCCCCGCACCAGGCTCTCTGCTCAGCAGGGGGCCTGCTTCTCCCTCCCCCTTTGCCTGCCTCTCTGCCTACCTGTGATCTCACTCTCTCTCTCTCTCTGTCAAATAAATACATAAAATCTTAAAAAAATAATTTAAAAAAGTACATTTTCCTTTCCCCTATGGACCTATTATGAATAGGTCCTAGATTATGAATGATCTGGGCCCCTTATGGCCTTTCTCTTCCATCCTTCATCTGCCAGTTACCATTTCAATGACTGCAAGCACTTAAACAAAGGAGTGATCAATGCAAGGTGATAAATAGGAAACTAAACATTGAGCATTGCTTTTCCTTAAATACCCATGAGAAGGTTTACAGAAAGCAAATTTGACTCTAAGTGTTAAAATGAAATTTGTGGGTTTTAAGTTTCTACAGTGGTCGCCATGTTTGCTGGAGAGGATGTGAGATATATAAACACACATACATACACACATGCTTTTTACATTCTCATTGTTGGTATGTATTTACCTTACACAGCTGTACATGTATATAGTTTACAAACATCTATAAAAGCACGTGTATAGTAATGATGAATACTCAGAAGTTTTACATACCTAGGATAATATCAAAAAATGTCAGCTATCACTGACCTAGAGATTTAATTATTCATGTTAATTTGGGATATTCACGGTATCAAAAAAGGATGTTGCTTCCCTAGAAACCTGGATTGATCTCACAGATGATCAAGCCTGCTTATGATCATCTGGAATTAAAAGAAAACCTGTTTCTTGAGTATGCAAATAACTGGAAGAGAAGAAAGGAATAAATGTTAAAAAATCATCTGTACAGATGTCATATTTAATCACCTCTGCCTGCTTTGTCCTTATTAATTACCGCCAGGTTAGAAATCTCTATCCCTGACTTCAAGCCTTGCAGCAACACATTCCACTGAAGTATTTCTCACTGCTCTTTAAAAAACAAGCCTCAAAGATAAGAAAATGATGTTATGTTTCCATAGCTTCTGTTAATAATGGGTAATTAAAGAGAGATGAGGAGCTTGGATTTAAACGTCTGTTAGTTCTTGGGAAGGTTGTGGTGTTCCAGGGACTGCTATTCAGTGTGAATCCAACATGACCTGAAACCACTAGATTAGGGTAGATGGTCCCTCAGAACACTCTTTGGGTACCAACACACAATATCCACAAAGCACCCGACAAAGAGTTAGACAGAAAACCTAACGATGCCTGGTTTCTGCTGTGGGTGGGGGATAGTGGTACTCCCCGTCTATTCTCTCTGACTGGAAGAAAATGCTACAGAGTTATCTGGATTAAGTTTTTTCCATAATAAAGAATACCCTGGCTAAATGCCTCAAAGGAGGATAAGAAATATTTGTATGTATTAGGAAATATTCATATTCTTTGTAAAAACACTTGAAAACCAGAGACCATTCTTTTGTTTTGATAGTTTTTCAAACTACAAAATACAAGTGACCTGCTTCCTCCTAGTAAACTACAGTCCTTACAGTAAGCACACAGGAGGCTCTGGAAAGGTCTGGAGACCCTAGATGGATAGGGTCGCTCAGCTTGGTGCAAAAGGCGGTGGGTGGGCTCACTCTCACCGCCCTGCCCTTGGCGCTCCGGATTTAGTTAATTCTCTTGTTGGCAGCCGCTAAGATCAAGAAAGTAAAAAGAACTTTTCCTGGCCTAAGTTTATATTAAGTTGAACAGAAACTTTACAACAATTAGAGGAAGGCAGAAGGGAAGGAAGAATTCCCCTCTGCCAAGTACTTAAGAAGCGCTGGGTTAGAAACAACCGTGCTACAGCCTGAAGACGTGGGAGCATAATTCACACCCTCGGTTTGAAAAACAAACATTTCGGGCTCCCAGTCTCCTGCAAAGCCACCAGGCATAGCGCCGAGCTAGTGCATGCTGCCTCCCAGAACCGCTTTCCCGGGACCCAAGAACCCTGTGGGGCGCGTCCCCGGCGGCACCTGCTGTTGAAGCCGGTCTGCAGGACTCTCCATCTTCAGGACACCCCTTAGTCTCCACTCCCTCTGTGCATTTGAGTGCGTGCGCGTGTGTCTAAAACCAAAGCGCGCGGGGAGCTGACTTTGAAGGGTGCTTCACAAACAGGGTGAGACATGCCTTATGGGGACATCAGGCGGGGGAGAGAGGGAATGGGGAGTCTCTCTTTATCCAGCTCCGGGTGGAGCCTGGGTCCAAATGGAATCCGAGCAGAGGGGCGCGCTGCCTGCGCCTCCGTCCCGCAAAACTCCTTCCTCTTCCCCGGGGGACCCGGGCAGGTTCCCCCGCGGCCGCTGATGGAGAGCGAACTCCTCGCTTACCTTGACTGAGCACTAAGAGCAGCCGCAACGGCGCGCCCCCTGTCCGTGCTGGCCGCATTCTGACCCTGCCGGGGGACAGTAGCTGCTCTCGGTTTGCAGAGGGACTCCGGAACGCGCACTCCAGAAGCTGTCCCGAGAGCTTCTCTCGCCCTCCGGGCTGAGGGCAGGGAAAAGTTGCCTGGCAGCTTTTGGGACTCCAAGGCCCGCCCCAACCCGCCCCTCCGCTGCGGCGGCGGCGGCTGCAAACACCGGATCTGCCCGGCCCGGCCCCGCCCCACCTAGGCCAGTCCCTGAGGCCCCGCGGGCACCTGCGCTCCACCACACCCCTGCAAACCGCACCTTAACTTCCCCGCGCGGTCCCGCCCTGGCCCGGGGGATCCAGGAGGCCCCCGCGCTCCAGTCCGCGCGCTTGGCCCTTTTCCCAACCCCGCACCGGACTGGCCCCACACATCCGACGGGCGGGAACCGGCCTGCCACTACCCCGCCCCTGACGGCCTGCCACCCGCGCGCAGCCCCCGGCCCCCCGGAGAACCTTGGCCCTTCTGCTGCCCTTTGCGGCTCCAGGCTCCAGGCAGAGGTGGGAAGCAAGGGCGGGGGGCGGGGGCGTCCAAAGCCACGCTTTTATGGGTGGTGCGGTGCGTGGCTTTCTCTGCTTTTCTCAAGTGGGTGGAGAAAGGACAAAAATAAGTGCAGAATGACCAGGTTAGGAACTAACTCAACGGGAAAGAAGATCTGCTCACAAGTTATGATTATCCGAGTTATATTTAAGCAAGACCTGTTGCAAGAGAACTGTGTGTGTGTGTGTGTGTGTGTGATAAATCCTCATTCATTCCTTTCCTCCAAGATAATAAGCAGCTGATTTGATTACTAAGTTGAAGCGATTTACTTCAAGACACAGAGACGAGTGAGAACCCATATAGGAACTTGTGACTCTTCCTTTGTCTGTAATACACCATGATCATTTTATTCCATTATTTTAGTCTCAGATCTGGAAAAAGGACGTTCTGTAGCCATATCTGTGGTTTTTCTTAGGATATTAACTTTTCTTTAAATCTGATTTTTCCTCCAAAAGCTCACCCACAAATTCCCAGCACATTGTTGAAATGAGAATTCTTCCAGTGACCACTTTTGTGAAATGATCAAATGTCTTAATAAATTAAACTTAAGGAATTATTAGACTAATCATTATTATTATGACCATCCCAAATCCTCATGGAGCAGCTAGTATGACCACTAATGGAGTAATATGGGATACCGCCACTCAGAAGTGAAGTGGTTCAGGGCAGAAGGACTAATTAGTTGGTAAAAATCAAAGGCTCTCCTTTACCATAGCCGGAGCTGGAATCTTAAAGCACTAAATTGGTATTCATCAGGTGTTACTGCTTTTCATCATGGCTATAAACTCCATACCTTTGAATTCAAAATATATCGCTCCTGGTTCTTTCCTGTTTTCTTATCTGTCACTTACTAATTCTACTTACTAATCCTGACAAACACTTGAAGGCATTTTTTTTTTTTCCTGACCTGTTCATGGTTCTCACTGCTTACTAAGACTCCAGACATTACCTGAGAGCTCTTAGTTGGCTGTTCACTAACTCTGACACCAACCTTGCCTCTCACAGACTTCTTGCAGGAGGAAGTCAGCCAGGTTTCAGGGAGATGAATATCTGTCTGTTTCCTTCTGACTCACTGAAATGTGAGTAAGTGTTTGGAACGTACCCTTGTTTGGGAGGCAGTATAGTTCCCTTCATGTGAGACAGGAATCTGTGCTTTGTCTCTGGGTGCTGGAGAGGAAAATGCACCCTTTTTTTTGCTTTTGTGCTCCCAACTGGACAAGTGAACATTATGCTGGCATGAGGTATAGAATAAATCAGAGGCTGTATTTTTCCAGAGCAGGCAAAAATTTTAAAGTTCAAGAAAAAGATTCAACTCCTGCCCCACATTAATTTTAAAAGCATAAACGGTTCTCGAAGCAAAATAGTTTTGAGAACTCATTCCTTACTCTTCCTAGGAGTTATTCTGCCTAGGTGTAACTGTGCTGGACACCACATTCTGAGGAAATAAGATTAAGGCAGGGCTTTTAAAACTCTTTGGTCTCAAGGGGCCCTTTACACTTAAAATTATTGAGAAGCTCTCAGATGAATGGATAAAAAGAATGGTGAAATACTGTATATATTTTCTAACGTTTCTGAAGCCCTTTATTGGGCCAACAAGGCTGGGAGCTGTCCCAGTGTGCAGTCTCCAGGTCTATGGCGCCTCTGCCTCTGTTCGTGACTGGGGCAGGTGGCCTCCTCCATTGGTTTGCCCCTTCAGGTATCCCCAGCTCTCCTTGGAGTACTCCTGGGTCTTGGAGGGGGCCAATGAGAGAAAAAACATCAGCATAATGATGCCTGAATTCCAGGACTTGTGGATGTGAGAGATAAACTTTGGAGAGACTGGGAGCCAGGGTATCTTCAGGCTGGTCTGCTCACACAAGTACTGGCTGAAGTGGTCCATGGCTGGGGGAGGGGCAGTGGACTATCCCCTCAGACTTCTGAAGGGCATTCTGGCTCTTGTCACTAGGTCCTCGCAGCTCCTGGTCATAACACCAGTTAGATGGTGCCCCTGTCACACTGCCCTTGATGAGGAACTTCCTCAGTGACCATGTTCGGGCACCATGGTCACTCAGCTCTGTGTGCAAGGACCAAGGTGATGGAATATTATTCAGTCATATAAAAGAAGGGAGTCTTGCCATTTGCAATGACATGGATGAACCTGGAGGACATGATGCTAAGTGAAATAAGCCAGGCAGAGACAGACAAATACTGTGTGATCTCACTTACATGTGGGATCTAAAAAAGCCAACTCATAGTACAGACACTAGAATGGTGGCTACCGGGTGCCGAAGGTGAGGAAAATGGGGAGCTGTTGGTCAAAGGGCCCAAACTTTTAGTTATAAGATGAATAAATCCTGGATGTTTAGTGTACAGCATGGTGACTATAGTTAATAATGTTGTGTTGTATATTTGACATTTGCTAAGAGAGGTCTTAAGTGTTCTCACAACAAAAACAAAAAATGATAACTGTATGAAGTGATGGATATGTTAATTATCTTGATTTTGATAATCAGATCACAATGTATATGTATATCAAAATCTAATGATGTATACCTTATATATATACAAATTGTAATTGTCAATTATACCTTATTAAAGCAGGAAAAAATATGGAGGATCCCAAAGAAGTTTTGTTTATGTGGATTATTTCTACCCCTGTTTATCATGTAAGAAGCTAAAATAGATACATTTTCTAATATTTATATATTAATTCAACAATAAGGCTTTTAGGAGTTAACATAAATAATGTATTTTACAAAGAATAGCTCTATTTCCCTAAAGAAAGAAAATCATGAGAAGAATGGCATTGTCTTACAATTTTGCCAATCTTTTTAATGTCTAACTTTAAAAAACTTGATTTTTTATATCTGCTCCTGCATCTAATCTGTTGTGATAGGTAGTTTCAGTGAAATATTAATTTGGAATTAATCTGGCATCACACAGATGTAGTTAAAAACAGGACATAATTGTGGATATTCCTGATACTGCCCCCAAACTCAAAAAGTGGTAGTTTCTTCAAGACTAGTTCCAATGTGGAATCTGAAACCACATCAATAAACTTTCCTACCCTAGTGTTGATTTGTAACCTGAGGAGTTCCTGGGGTTGAAATCTGAAAGTGGCCTCCATACATGGAAGGCAAGGAGAGATAAGAGAAAGAGGCAGACCTCTTTCGATTAGGGGGTTGCAGTTTTAGTAAGCAAGGGAACTTACATGCTAGGTTTGTTTGGTGTGGCTACAAGATGAGTGAATTTCAACCCAGCTACCAGACTCTCAAGTTTGTGGAGAGCCCTTAACAGGCAGGGTTCAGTCATACATACAGTTCAGACAGTCTCAGTAACACAGTACTTTCTCAAAGCTCTGTCCCTGAACTGGCTCCGAGTGTGGGAACAGTAGGTAGAGCCTATATTTCGAGGACAGGTGAGGGGATAAGGAGCCTCCAATTATCTGGGTCCAACTTAAGGTCAACCAGCAATCACATCCTCCTGTTGACCTTCTCCAACAAGTTGTGCATTAAAATACTTTGGTCAATTGAGCACTTTGAATAGATATTTTACCCATGCAAAGTTTTGTCCCATCATATATTGGTCATTTGGAAAACATTGGTTCACTGGGTTATGCAGATTTTCTAATTATTGACACATTTCAGTACACAATACCAAAAAAATCATATCGTCAACTCTTTCATCAGAAAAGTCTTTACCGGGGCGCCTGGGTGGCTCAGTGGGTTAAGCCGCTGCCTTCGGCTCAGGTCATGATCTCAGGGTCCTGGGATGGAGCCCCACATCAGGCTCTCTGCTCAGCAGGAAGCCTGCTTCCTCCTCTCTCTCTCTCTGCCTGCCTCTCTGCCTACTTGTGATCTCTCTCTGTTAAATAAATAAATAAAATCTTTAAAAAAAAAAAAAAAAGAAAGAAAAGTCTTTACCTATTGGGGAACTGTCAAACTCATGCTGGCACATACACATTTTCCAAAATTTAATTTTCATTTGAAAGCTTGAATTTTATCATTGGCAGCACATACTATCAGTTGTTCTATGAGAAATGAAAGGCCCACTTCGTTCATTTTTAATAAATGTCTATCCAATACCCAAATCTAAATAATAATAGTTTGTCTATCAGTTGTTCTTTCAAGTAAAACTGGTGTTCCATGAAAAATGTGGCTAGGTCATTTTACAGATCCTTCAGACAACCATCTTATTTCAGTGTGCAACACAAGTGCTCTATGTGTATTACCAGGTTTATGCATGCAAAATAGTTAAAAGACATGTAGTCAAGAGTTGAGATTTAATGAAGGTAGCTAATTTTTACTGTTTTGTCAAGGACATTCTTTCTTCTCCTCCTCCTCCTCTTCCTCCTTCTTTCTTCTCCTTCTCCTTCTCCTTCTTCTTCTCCTTCTTCTTCTTCTTCTTCTTCTTCTGAGATTTTTACAGAGAGAGAGCAAGCGCATGAAAGCACAAGCGGGAGAGGCTGGGGTCAGGGCAGAGGGAGAAGGAGAGCCAGAATCCCAAGCAGGCTCTGAGCACTCATGGACCCCAATGAGTGGCTCAATCTCACAACCCTGAGATCATGACCATGCTTAACTGACTGAGCCACCCAGGTGCCATGTCAGGGACATTCTTAGGTGAAACTAGCTCTCTCTATCCTTCCTCCCTCCCTCCTTCTCTCTCTCTTTCTTTCCTCCTTCCTGGTTTCTTCTCTCCCTTGCTCCCCCCTCCTCCTCTGTCCTCTTCTCCCGTACTTCCTCTTTCCTTTCTCTCTATTGCTCCCCTTGTCCCCTCCCTTTCATGTTTCCTCTGTGAGTGTCCAGTGTGAAGAATGCAATGATTACTCTTACTGATCATTGTTGTTGCACCATAAGGCAGAGATGAACACAATGAAAAATGCAAATAATGACTCAGTATTAGTATGAACATATTTTTGACCGACCTACCATCAAAAGCGTCTTGAGACACCCACGGGCCACGTTCTGAGAATTGCCAAGGGATGGAGCGAGACCTCTCTACTCTTTTCTTTCCAACTCTAGGCTGGAGTGTTTCAGGGAGGAGGCTCCGATGAATTTTTCCTTGAGTTCTCTCTGACCTCTCTGTAGCTTCCAATTTGGCTCTTTGTTTATCTCATTCCCCCATGGACACCCACCTAAACTAGAGGCCTCTGCTTCCCATCCTCAGGGCTACCACAGGCCTCCCTGCCACCATACTTTATCAATCCTGTCCTTAGCCTTAATGTACTTTCTGTGTGCATTGCTACTCTCTTTAGTTACAAGCTCTTTTGATCTTTCCTCACAATGTCTCCTATGCAATCTCTCTGTGCTTCCTCCTCTCCTGTCTCTGACCCACTCTATACTATCATCACATTTCTCTTTCCAAAATGCAGAATTGATTTGCTGAAAATCTTTGGAAATTTACATAATGAAATTCAAGCACTTCAGTGTTCAAGCTTCCAGTTGCCCTTCAACCTGCCTCTGCGGTCTCTCTTAAAAAACGCTTTCTTTTGTATGTATCAGGATATGGCTTAAATTTAGTGACGTGTGAATACTTCACCTTCTCACTTAAATACCGGATCTCCGAAATCTTACATGTTTACATCACAAGTGTCTAGTCCTGTACCTGGCAAATAGTTCCTAAAAATAATTACTAAATTGAATTTCTGAAGAGTTTTACCTTCTTCACCCTAGACCTGAGAAAGGGTAGGAAATGTGAAATTCTATGTTTCTCCTGGACAATTTGCGGCGCAATAACCAATGGCTCCTCAAATGTTACCCAGTAAATCTATGACAAGACTGAGTAAAGCTCAGAATCCATTGCATTTGACTTACCTACGTGTCTCCCGACACCTGTTGAGTCGCATGATGTCTAGACATTTCCGACTTAAAAACAAAACAAGTAAACAAAACTAGAATAATTCAGTGTTCCTCAGGTCCCTGGAACCATCAGTTCATCTATGCATTTTATTCATACTTCTGTTTTAGGTCTACTAGGATTAGCTGTCCTCATTTGTTTTCATGTGTGGCAGATATGCAGAGCAATCAGTTGTTCTTGGAGTTTGCCATGGAGTTGGCTTGGAGCTGACTTCCCTCTGGGGGTCACCCTGCCTCCTAGTATATGGAGAGCCACCTGACCCTAACTGGATTGATTAGATTTTCTCCTCGAGAGCTGTATTCAGGGTACGAAGATTCTAGAAGGTCTTTGATGAGCACATGGACTAGGAATTCATGTTCACTTGGGGCGGCAATTTTTTAATGAGCCTAGAAAAAACCAATTAACAGCTATTCCTAGAAAACAGAAAGGAGAGACCAAGACACTGAGGCATGAATAAATTGGAGAGAGACAGAGAGAGAGAGAGAGAGAAGGTAATAGAGAGATTGCTTTAGTTCATTTTCTCTTTCTGTTTTCAGTTTTGAGTCATTTGAGAGATCGGAGTGCCCATTCCATGAAATTCCCTGGTGTCCTCCTAATATTTTCATTTTTCCTGTTGGACATCCTTGAGGACAGTGACCATGTCTCATTTACTTTACTCACAGTCCCCAAAATAGGGCCTGATACATAGCTGGTAGTCAGTAAATGCTTCTTCCATTAATGAATAAACACAATTATTAAACTAACATCTAATTATTAAGATGAGCCAGAGAAAAGGAGAAGTTAGGAAATTTATCTCTTAGAACATGGAAAAGCTCAACAAACGGAAAATATTGTTCGCATGTACTTCAGGATGTTTTTGAACTTTGTCTTTTGTTGCTGTTGCTTTCTTTTTTTTTCCTTTTTTTAAAAGAAATGTGTTATATGATGGATCAAGCCAGGTATTTGTTATTGGTGACTCTGCTGTCTCTGGAAAACTTTGATGTTTCAGTTAGAGATAATAGATAGAAATGACTGTATTTTTCAAGGAGGAAAAAGCAATCCTACACTATTTATTTATTTATTATTAATAAATAGTTTATTTGCTCATATGTCATGAGAAGACCAGAAAAGTAACATGAATTGCTTTTTTATAAAACATTTCTAATATTGCTAAGAAGGCAAGCTCATTAATAAACAGAAAAGAATATGCCAACATTATTGTCTATTTTTTGATTAATAAATAGGCAATTATTTTAATATATGCTTTTTAGTATTAAGCTTTGGAAAGTAGCCACCTGTCATAAAGGGCCAACTACTTGTGTTGTATCATGGTCAAATTGTTTTTTTCATCAAAATCAATGTTAACAGACAAAATCTTGGCATGTTCTTTTTAAAGTACACATTTATGAAAATGTGCTAGCAGGTGGCAGTTTTGTAAATAGGTATGCTAAAGTGAAATGTGAAATGTGATAACTGATCCCTAAACTGTCAAAGAATTGAAAGAATATGAGGAAATTTCAAAGAACCCAAAGGTGTGAATTAATTACAGCGTGGTTTCAGGGATCTAAAGTGGAGACTGGAAAAAGCAAAAGCACAGGGGGGCGCCTGGGTGGCTCAGTGGGTTAGTCCGCTGCCTTCGGCTCGGGTCATGATCTCAGGGTCCTGGGATCGAGTCCCGCATCGGGCTCTCTGCGCAGTAGGGAGCCTGCTTCCCTCTCTCTCTCTCTCTCTGCCTGCCTCTCCGACTACTTGTGATTTCTCTCTGTCAAATGAATAAATAAAATCTTAAAAAAAAAAAAAAAGCAAAAGCACAGACCATTTTATACAACTTAGAGCAAGGGTAGGAGTTGGCTTTGCCTCCCTGCTTATACCTGTTCCATGCTCTACCTGGGGACTTACTTCCTCTTTAACTTCTCATCACTTCCACGGCCTTCTATTTTCAAACAGCAAGTGTCTTTAGTTTCCATGGCACGTCTCTAGTCTTGATTATGTGAGACTTATTATTTTTTTAAGATTTTATTTATTTATTTGACAGAGAGAGAGAGAGAGATTACAAGTACGCAGAGAGGCAGGCAGAGAGAGGGGGAAGCAGGCTCACTGCTGAGCAGAGAGCCTGATGTAGGGCTTGATCCCAGGACCCTGAGATCATGACCTGATCCGAAGGCAGAGGCTTAATCCACTGAGCCACCCAGGCACCCCTATGAGACCTAATTTTAACTCAGTACATGATCTTCAGTTTGACACACTCATAAGACCACTCACAATGACAGGTTTTTTTTTTTCTTAAGTCCTCTGCCAAGAATACACAATCTTTGATTCTGCAGGTAGCGTTTTACTCTTTTCTGAAGCCAAGACCCCTACTTTCTGATCCATTTTGCAATTTAACTTTTAGTGCTTCCTATGAATCACAGTAATTCTTATTTGAAGTAATTTTGACTGTGCCAGTTAGATTGGAGTCTGTCCTTTTAGATGGAAACACATTTCAAATGTATAAAACCAAAGTCAGACGGAGCCAATTTTGCCATTAGGATTTATTTGACTGGCAGGTCAATGAGCTTTGTTTATACATCAAAAGAATGAAATCAGTGAAGATGGGAGAGCCTCGAAAGATCAGGAACTTAGGTTTTGGCAGGAAGCTCAGTCTTAACCGTTAAATCTGTTCAGTTTCTATGTCCTCTATTACGCTATATGAGAAAGCAAAACTTGTATCCCTGGCTCACAAAATTTGATCCGTCTTACGGTCTTTTATTTGTCTTTAAGTTCTCCATATAATTCTCCTCCAGACTTCTTAACTCTCTTGCCCGCTTACATTTTTATAATTAACATGATCCTTCACTTGAATTAAGAATCTTGCAAAATGATCACTGTTTTCATTTATTCATTTATTTAACACATACCTACCATGTGTAAAGTAATAGCCCTAGCCCTGTGGTGGGAACCAACATGTTACCCGGCTGTCCTCTATGATCTTGAAATCTCATTATCAGATATTATTTACAGAGTCTTGCTATAGATGAAATAGTATGAGCTATGTAAGCAGAGAATATGGAAGTTTGGTCTGGCTTATACCATTTAGTGGAATGAAAGGACATTTAGGCACAGTTTCTTTAGATTTGGTATGAACCTTTTTAAAAGTACAGTTAGGTAGAAAGTGGTTTCTTCTATCAAAAACCTCTAGATCTAAAGGTAAGTGAAGATGTTTCAAGGCTTAAATTCATGGAGGCCTAACATTTTTAAGTCTATAAAATCATACAAATTTCACATGGTATGGTATGGTAACATAGTTCATTTTCGTCTTGGAGTTTTGGCCCATGACATATATACAGAGGTAGTGGCTTTCACACAGTTATAAACTGAAACTCATCAGCCTTGCCAGTCAGTCTCTGAGTGCAGATGAGATCCCATTCAAGCAAATGCCCAAGTGCTCTCCTTTCACTGTTCCCACTTATAAGTAGGGCCCTCAACCCATGAACTATTTCTTATGTCTGTGGGTTATGACTTCCACACATGCACTGGGAGATCAGGGCTAGTTGCTGCTGGCCCCTGCTGCTTGAGGCCTATGCTCTCCCTTACCACTAAATGGGCATCGATCCTTTTCCATTTCAACAACTTATGATGACTTCAGTCTTCATGTTGCCAGGTTTGCTTGGGACTCTGCCTTAAAATGAGGAGGCCGCTACCCCCCCTCCCCTTAGACTACGGTTCTCCTAGAGGGAATTCCCAGAAGGTTTGCTCATGCCCCAGTGCGTTACAAGGTCCTGTCAGATTTACCTGTGGCCATTCTTCCTTCCCCAGTCCTCCCCAGGATGCATAGCTGGGTCCAGAGTAGCGGGGTCACCAAGTGTTCAAACGAGTTACTACATTTATCCAGGAACACTATTTCCCCTTGACCTTTGGCTCTGTTTTTGAGTCTGACTCAGAAATTTTTTCCACCATATTTCCTTGCAATTTGGCTTCTGTTCTTTTCCATTCTCTGCTTTCTCCTTCCCCAGCTACATAATTCCACATGACATATATGACTAAAACTCAGCTCCAGCCCTAGCACAAATTCTTTCAATATGTTTATGTATATATTTTTAAGTATAAGATTGTAATAGTGATTATAATTGTATTTTCTTTAATAGGTGCATTGAGGTATGACTGACATACAATAACTGCACATGTTTAAGTTGTTCTGTTGGATAAGTCTTAACATTACATATTTCTATCTTAGTACATTTTAAAAATAATCTTGAAAGATTTAAAAAAAAACATGCAGTTGTGTAGGGGTGTATGTGTACTTTTGTATGCATGCATATTTGTGTGTCCTTCAACTAGAGGGCACAGAGGAGGCACTCATAGAAGGCAAGGTAACTTGAGAACCCAGACAGAAATTGGAGGGTTAGTCTGGCAGAACCATTTGAGCTACGAGACTTCCAGGGAAGGAACTACCCCTAGGAGAGAGTAAGGCATAAAACATTGATCCAAGAAGCAAGAGGTTTCCAAGGGGCAAGATTATGAGATGTCAGTTCAAAATCCTGGAGTGTGTGTGTGTGTGTGTGTGTGTGTGTAGGGGGGTGTGGATAGTAAAAGGATTACAAAGCAAAGTGGCACTAATGTTCCAGTGATAGAGTAAAAGATAGTGATGCATTTTTGGCTAGGTTTTAACAAAAACGGAGTGTAAATATTCTCATTTCAATAGAAACATTACTGGATCATGAACCAGAGGAGGGAATGACCATAAGTTAGAAGCCACTGAAAGGGTTCAGAGTGCACCACCCCAATTTGACATAAGGATTATTTTGAGCTGAAGGCATAGAGAATAAGCAGACGCAAGAAAATCTCTCTGCCTTTTCCTTTCTACCAGGAAGGGCAGGATAATACTTAGTCACCAGGGACAACTCTAAACTCTTACCAGCCTGGATAGGGCAACAGAAAAATCTGCCTAAGAACCTTTATGCATGCACAAGCTCTTAACTTTCATGAGTTTCTCCATATATTTATCTTTCCATTATTTGCTAAACCTAAAAGCCTAAACCCTAAAAGCTAAACCACTTTTATTTGCTAAACCCTAAAAGCCTAAACCACTTTTCCATTGCCTCGTCATTTGTCTACAAAATTGTTGTTCTTTATTAAGATGCTATATAATCTCCAAGTTCTAACCACCCCTTTGAGTTACCATCACTGAGTTTCCCATGTATACACTTGATAAACATGCTAATAAACTTGTTTTGTTTTTCTTGTTAATCTGTTCTTTGTCTATCTAATTCACAGGGCCCTAGCAATAGCACCTAGGAGAGTAGAGGGAAAAGTCTTTTTCTTCCCCAAACCACCAAGCACGTACAAGTGAGCAACACCAAGAGCTGGAGAAGATGATAATGACCAGGGCACCATGCCATGCAGTCCAAGTTGAATGTTGGGACCATCATGGTAGTTAGAGGAGCCAAGGAAAAGTATGACAGGAGAACAGTGCTGCTGCTAATTGGTAGGTGTGAGCTATACGTTCTATTAACCCACAGAAGATCAGAAGGAAAGAGTTAGGCCTGAGGTTCCTACACATCTCTAAGCAAGATTTGAGTCAGAGAAATGTTATTGTAATGCTATAGGCTAACCACTGCATGCCTCAGGGTGAGAATCCAAGATATAAACACATCTGCTCAGTACGTTGTATCACTGTGTATAAGTTGCCTTTTATTTTTTATTATAGTCGATTTTCCATCCCACCTCTCAAATCAGGGTTACCTTATATGCTCCTCTTATTGACTCTCTGTACCTGTAGCAAAGCAGCAGAACTTCCTGTATTTATCATCTTTGGGTTGTAGATTACAGAGATGAATAAGTGGATGAAGAAGATAAGTGACAAACATCAAGGCTGATCAGAAAAGATAAGGTCAACCCATTCCGGAGTCAGTTTCTATGCATTAATATATAACTTAACTTGAAACCAAACAAACTCCAGCTGTTGCTGTTTTACATGGTTAGCATACAGATGTATGTTCTCTCAACTGGGGCACAAAGAAAATGTGCATATGTTTGACTAAAAAACAATCACTTATTGTCATCCACAGGGAGAATTACAACAAAGCATTTAAAATAGTTTAAATATGTTATTTTGAATTTAAAAGAAAAACCTTACATTGTTGCCCTAAATTATTACAGAAATGAAAAAGCCATGTGTACCAAAGTGACTACTCGGGAGAGGGAGCTGAGAGGAGGAGAGTGAGGTAACTCTTTACTGTCTACCAAGTGCTGAGCATGCCACGTGTTTTATTATTCCACTTTTTTTTTTTTTTTTTAAATTCTGGCTTTTCATCACAACTTATGGGCCGGTGTTATGTTCTCTACTGTGTGAGTGAAGAAGCTCATTCTTAGAAAGCCAAGGTCAGGACACTTACCCAAGCAAGTGCAGCTAGCCATGACAGAGTGTGCCTATGGACCCAAGTCTCCCTGATTCCAAAGTTCAGTTTTCCTTCCACTATATTAGGTGGCCAAATTATACTTTGGATACAATATTTTAAAACTGCTTTATAAGGAAAGGAATCACATATATTTATCAGGTTGTTCATGCAGCATGTAAAATCTGAGTACTGTTCAGCTTAGGCAATACAAGGCATGTAATTATGTTGAGTACTAAGCATGGTTGCCTTTCAAGGCCATATTGTCTCATAGGAAAAACAAAAAAAAATAGCCAACTCTAATATAATCACAATCCCCCCCACCCCGTCACCACCCTATAAGTTTCAAAGACAATAAAAACTAACTAATAAATATATCATAATCATAAAATACATCCATACAATGGAATACTCTTCAGCAGTAAAAAGGAACACACTGATACAGAAGCAACATGGCCACATCACAAACGAGTTATACTGAATGAGAAAAGGCAGATACAAAAGGCAGATCCTTTATAAATCCTCTGATATGACCTTTTGGAAAAAGCAAAACTAAACGGATAGGAATCAGCTCCATTGAGGAGGCTGGGGATGAGGAGAGGAAGTGACTAAAAAGAAGCTTGTGGAAACGTTTAGGGCAACAGAAACCTTATATATCTTGATTATGGTGATGGTTACATGCTTTTGTACATTTTTCGCAACCTGCAGAGCTACTGATTTGAAATGGATAAACTGCTGTGTGTAAATATCAGAATCATCATGATTTAAAACTTTGACAATCCAAAATAAAAACAGAATATGTTTATAGAAAGGGAGATGGGTGGAGTAAAATCTGAGCTACAGAAACACCATACGGGGGAAGAGCTCTGGGGGAAGCAAACTTAGGATATGAGTTAAGAAATAAAATGTGAATGTTTATGCCACAATGTTTAGGAAAGGAAAGAAGAGAGACTAATTCTTCATATTTAATTACATCTTTAAAAGGCATTTTCAGTGTAAGCACATTTGTTTGATTTGACTAAAAATTGATTGAGGAGAATGGATATTTCCTTTCATAGTCAGTAGAAGTAAAGACAGTCTGCACTGTCATATGTTGTCTTGATTTTTAAAATAGTTTATCATATAATAATGATCTTAATATCCTAATATCCAATTTTTTCAGTTTTTTAAAAAATTTTTTGTTTAAGTTAAAATAGTCATCTGAGAGTCCTGAAAGTTGGTAGAAGGAAAATAATTGACAGACATTAACTTGAGAGCCAATTTTAGATATTAAAATAATATGGAGACAGAAAAATTAAACTCTCATTTTGGACAGAAGTAGTAAGTTTGTGGGACTTAATATGCTAAGATACCATTAATAGGTTAAGGAAGATTTAGATAAAAGAACTAACACTTTGGTTAATACAGAGTTAATATTAGAATTCGAGATATAAGGGCATGCTTTCAAACAATTACTGCTTCTCGAAAGCAGAGCAAGGTTTTTAGCTGGAGTAGTGAAAACCTCACTCTTGGAAGAGCCTGAAATAGGTTGGGACATACTATCAGGGACATTGTGGAGAAATTTCCATTACTGGATGACTTTTAAATTGCCTTCAAATCTATGAGTCTATGATTAGTGACCATACTATATGTTCATGGTTCTCCTCCCAAAGAGATATAATACCTAGATAAATAAAACATTACTCAGATTATCAATTCTTGCATTCATTCAATAATAAATATTTTCTGAGTACCTACTATGTGCCAACTACTACAAAGATCGATGTGTGTTCTCTTCCATCTCCATGTTTTCATTTCTCTTCCCATGACTTCTGAAATCCTTGCTCTTGGAGGAAATGACCTTGGAACCAGATAGAACTTGGTTTTTATTTTAGTATCACCACTTATGAGCTTTATAACCTTGAAGCAGCCCCTTAATTCCTGTGAGTCTCAGTTACATCACCTGTAAAACAAATATAATAATAGGATCAGCACGGTGTTAGTGATGAGATAATATACAAGAAAATTGCCTGGCATGTGGGCTGTAGGCAATAAACGGTGCTTTTCTTCCTCTTTGTTTTCTGCTTCTAGAAAAACAGGAGACTTCACCCAGCCCCATCAGTTCCGTTCAAAACTACCTGCTTCACAAGCGCCAATTCTTACAGCTCTTATAGAATACAAATGACTCTTCATTTAAACATACAATCTACATTCATGAAGATATGGTCCATCTTAGAAGGTGAAAAGCTGCCGTGCTGTCAAATAATACACTAATTGGAATCTTTGCAGAATTCCCCACCTTATAATGATGAGGTATGCAGGGTGGGTAGGAATGAAAAAAAAAAAAGCGTTTGAAAAGTGAATGAAAAGGAATAGCAGATGGTACTTGGGTGCTAGTAGAATATAAAAGTCTGAGAGTAAAGGACAGAAGAAAATAGAAAACGAGAGATTCAGCATGTGAAACTAAAGAGCCCTGGGCATTTCATCGAGGACTGTTAAGAGTCTCCAGCATGGCTAATTTCCAGCTCCACTAATTATAGTCTGATGACCAATTCCGGGTACTATTCTTTATTTACCAGGTTGAGGCATTTCCACTCTTACTTTTGGAATGCCATTCGGGATTGTGGTATCTTCTGAATTACTGCCACACGTGCTCAGTTGAAAGATACTACAAAAACAGAAAAATAGCTGAGCAAAGTGGAAGCTAAAGATGGAACCTGCAGATGTTTCAATGCTGCTTTTATTAATTCAAGCCAGTTCTTGCCAGTCAAATACGAACTGGAGCATTGGCACATGACCAACCTGCATTCATGTGTGAAGGGGCTGGCAGCCTGGGTGCCACTGGCAGACAGTGGTGCTTGCCCTATTATTCCCGCCATAGGGAGGAATTGGACCATTGTAACTGGAATTTGCGCAGGTCAAGGACCCTACACACCGATTTAAGACTCAACTCTCCGAGTGGAACGACTCCATGATTCTGCTCTAATCCACCAGAAAGTTTCATTTCAGCCACCAATGAGTCCTGGAAAATCTGTAAGACATCAGATTCAACTCAAGTATAAATCTGGATTTCTGTATCCTGAAGAATTCCAGGGATCTCCTTTCTCACAAGATTATACTCTTTCCACATCTTAATGTTCATTTTGTTTGATATTCATACAGCTGTCCCCAGCTTTCTTATGGTACCTGTTGGCATGACGTATTTTTTTCCCCATCATTTCCCTTTCAACTGATTTGTGCCTTTGAATCTGAAGTCTGTCTCTTCTAGAGGGACCTTATTCTCTTATAAGGCTGACAATCTCTGCTTTTTGGTTTGAGTGTTTAGACCATTCACTTTTAGCATAATTTTTGATATGTTTGGAGTAACATTTGCTATGTTGCTATGTGTTTTCTATATCCCTCGTGTTTTGCTTGTTCCTCTGTTTCCCCTTCACTGTCTTCATTTGTTTGTAATGATTTTAATGTAACGATGACAGCTCTTGTTTCTGGCAAAAATTCTTTCTTTTTCAAGCATTGTTAATAAAATAACCCAGTTGATTTTGCATAATCAGTGGGGCCACATTTGCTATTATTTTTTTTTAAAGTAAATTAATTTTTTTTCAGTGTTCCAAAATTCATTGTTTGTGCACCACACCCAGTGCTCCATGCAATACATACCATCCACAATACTCGCCACCAGGCTCACCGCACCCCCCACCCCCAGAAAACCCCCCTCAGTTTGTCTCTAAAGTCCACAGTCTCTCATGGCTTGCTTTTATTCTTAGCGAATTCTTTCTCATCTTTTTGTATCCACTCCTCGCTGTTTGGCCCATCCCACCCCTGCTTGAAGAAGTAGGTAAAAAAAGTCATTATTTGACATCTGGACTATGGAGAATTCTACCATGGCATATATATGTGTGTATAATGATTATTAACTTAGAGGGAAGGTGAGAGGGGATATATATATTTTTTTATTGTCAGCTCCAGAGTGAAGGAAAGAATTTGATGGCTATCACCATTTTAAAACCAAAGAAAAATTGAAAATAGAATGTAACATTTTTAGAAGTCACAGGGTACCATGTTCTCTGTGGTATTAAGCATATCAAAATAGAAATATGTAAAAAAACAAGCATGTATGCCCATAAAAAGGACAATTTGATGTTAGAAATATCTGGTATTATGGCTGTTTTAAAATTATTCCTCTGTTTTTCAGATTTCCTACAATGTGCACATATTCCCTTTTACCTTAATTCTTTACTGATTTAAAAATTGATACTCGTTTGTTTAAAAACAGGTCAAATAGTATAACTATTGTAAAGAAGAAAATAGAACTTACCACCAGTCATTGATCACTTCTGTTGGGTGAACATTATTCCTGACTTCTGCCTGCAGATTATTACATTAATTTTATAAAAGTAAAAAAAGACACCACAAGGGATAGGAAAGTGAAGTATGTGCCTATGCTATAAGCCTTACAAATAATAAATTCTGATGTATGCCATTTATTTTATAGTGAATATATCCAGATTTTTGTACCTCCACTGTGTATTCTCATCCTAGGCAAAAGGTGAACTGGCAGAAAAACTACTTCTCACAGTGGAGAGAAAAAACAGGGTATTGGAAACGTGCTGGCAAGAATTAGTACAAGATCTTGTAAATAATCTTCTCATAAGTCTGCCTGTTTCTTCTGTAAAAGTACCTCAGTCATCCTACAGTGTGCTTTGAGGATGAAAACATTTGCAAGATGAACATGTGTGATTACTACTAAAACTCCTTCTTATATCTTCTTCTAGCCCTTCCTTAGGCTAGAAGGAAAATTAAAATATAATTAAAAATTATATTTCTTTGAATTATAGGTTAAATAAAGAAATTAACTTTTTTTTTCATTTAGGAATTTTTTTTTTTGTTTCTTTCCATGTGGTCTAATCTATTGTTACAACAGATTATTTATTTTTAAAACATCCCATTAGAAGAAGATATGTGGTAATACGGATTCTGTGGCTTTTGTGTCAAGTTTGCAAAAGACTAATAACATTGCTATATTGTATACAGGAAACACCACAGACACACTTTATTTGCTTTTGTTTTTTCCTTTTAGGCCATCAAAGTGAAAACCTACCAAGGAGCTAAAAAAAAAGTTGGACCTTTGGAAGAAATACTAATCTTGGATAAAATTTATGTACTTAAATCACAGCAATCCCATTCTTCTTTGAATCATTAGAAAAAAATTCATAGATAAGACAGGATGCTCCTTTACCTTGACGTAAATACACAGCTGATGCACAAGATAAGAAAGAATTATACGCAAAATACCAAACCTCTGACCTCAAATCAGTGTACAGGATATACCATATATTGGGTATTCAAAATATTCTTTTATTCTCTCAGCTATTTCTAACTCTATCACTTTAATGATTGTTGCCTGAAAACAGCTTTTTAAAACATGGGTTTAAGTTAGACATCTAATAAATTAATAGAGTCAACAAAGGTGTTTGCTCTGAAGGAGAGGAAAACACTTTTGTCTAATGAGTTTGTCCAATAAAAGTCTTACAGAAATGCACATCCCCTCAAGTTATTCATTTTAATAGGTTTATTCTGAGGTAAATAAAAAAATACACAATGCAATATACCTTATGTCAGGCCATGCTGAAAACTTTATTCGAGTGATAGAAGAATTGTTTCAGGGCAGTAGTTATTATATACAATATTTTTCTTTTTAATCAAATGGATACGATTCTTCACACCGTTAACAATTTTACACCCTCACAGTAGTAATACACAATAGACTATTCTCTTCACAGGCCGATGTTTCCTGGTGAAGAAAGCAGAGAGAGAGCGAGCTGTTGCATCCTGCAATAAGGCCAAGAGGTGTCGGAATTAAATGGAAGTATCAGGATGTCCTGTGCGAAATGATTCCAGTATGAAGAAGATCTGTGTGTTGCTGCCTCAAAGGATTGTTTTTACTTGAGACAAAGTGTACTAAACTTTAGCAAATTAGCCCTAGTTAATAAGCAAGTAAGAATATGTTTTTATTTAATCAACAATTTACTCGTGCAAAGTACATGTGTTAATATGGTGTGTGGGTACAATGTGGTCTAAGGAAGCTTGTGGTATTTTGAGGAGGAAGGATGTATATATAAAAGATAAATAGCTTCATTTCCTCTCCCCCACCATTTTTTTTTTTTTTTTCCTGTCTCTCAAGATGCAAGATGCCTGAGGGGGGCATGACAGGAAGACTGCCTGCCATCTGGCACAGGACCTACCATGCTACAGTGTCTCAGAAAGCCATGATCAGTTTCTGTGTGGGGGTGTGTCTTCCCTTCTGCTTGGCTACAACTTTGTGGAGGAACAATGATGTTTAGTTTTCCTCATTCAATCTCTTGCTTTAAAAATGGGGGTGGGAACAAGTAATGGCAACAGGGAATTGTTCAAGAGGACACCTGGCTTTCATTCTGTGTTACTTGGAAGATTTCTCTTTAAAATTTTGTCCTCCATCTATATGCACAGATCACGCTGAAATAAAAGATTAAGCATTGAGTCTCTGTCTTCTGCAGAAGAGCTTCTAAAATTCCACTTAGTCTTTCTTTTTTTTTCCATAAAGATGTGACTTGAAGTATGGTGAAATCAAATATCATCATAGTTGGGAATGTCACTGGTCCCTAGTGTACTGCCAGGGTTTCCGTGATGTGTCAGATAATTAAAGGATTTCCAAGTCTCAACTCATCAGAAGAAAACATGCAACCATGCAAGGTCCTGCAAGGGGCACGAGGCTTGTAATGGCCTTGCCAAGAAGTTCCAGATCAAAACAAAACATCCCCAGTGTGCACTTGAGAATAGAAGAGACCGACTGGAGGGCAGCAGGCGGAAAGATACTGCAAATGGGCTCTGACTCCTGCTGCCCGTCCTCATAGCATGGATATTCTCCAGCCAGTAGCAGGAGGCAAATGCAAGGAAGTCTTAGGTAAAGTTCTGCACTCATTAGTTATGGGGAAAAGGTTTTGATATATTTAAAAAGGGAAAAAAAAAAAAAAGACGCTGACCTCAAAGCAGAGTACGTCTGAAATGATAACTCACCTTGCATTGTATTTTTCAGTATGGCCAATTTTCAGCAAGAAGTGCTTATATGTATATCTGATATGAGGTGAGGCCAGGCTGATCTGGGGTGCCATGAATTTAGGGGTTAAGCTCAGGCCTTTCATAGAGGCAGAAGTATGTATCCATCCCCATCAGTTACGACCTGGACCTCCAGGTGCCAGATGTCGCAGGGGACAATGCAGTTGGGGCTTAGGAGCTGACACAGGCTTCTTCATGTTTCCTCAAGGTAGATGGCTAAAGGCTGCTAGTTGGAATTTTAAAATTCAAGGTTAAATTTTAATATGAGGGTCAAGGGGGATGCCTGAGTGGCTCAGTCAGTTAAGTGTCTGCCTTTGGCTCAGGTCATGATCCCAGGGTCCTGGGATTGAGTCCCGCATCCGGCTCCTTGCTCAGCAGAGAGCCTTGCTCAGCAGAGAGCCTGCTTCTCTCTCTCCCTCTGCCTGCCACTCTGCCTGCTTGTGTTCTCTCTCTCTCCCCCTGTGTCAAAAAAATAAATAAAAATCTTAAAAAAAGAAAATGAGGACCAAGGATATGGACTTGTTCACCAGATCACAATGTTAGGTGTTAGCTCTATTTTTATTGTTTTACATAAGATATTGCACAATAGCGCTTCCATTTGGGAAACAGAAGAATTGAGCCCTTTTGTAATGCACGGCAGAGTTAACATCAGAAGTCCTGTGCCGGAGAGGTTTAGGGACAGCAGTTTGGTATGAAAGGGGTTGCCGAGTGGACTCGTCTTGAAGCTATGTTTGCATTAAAAAAATCTGCTGTTTACAGTTAAATCACGTTAAAAAACAGCTTCAGTCTGAAGATTTTAGAGCCCTCCTTTAATTTTTTTGGATTATTGTGTCCATGGGTGAGGATGGAGATTGCGGGGTGCTGATGGCTACATCCTACAAACCCTTCCTTCAACTCTTGGCATAGATGCTGACAGCATCCCACAAAGGTTAGTAAATTTAAAGATATTCCTTCTCTGAAGTACAAGGCATTTTGTCCCTGTTACATTATGCCTATATCATGTCATGCCTTTATAGTGTCACAGAAGACCTGAGGCCTGAAATTCTGTATAAAGGATCAGTTCACTGAAGCTGGTATTCACAGCAAACAGAGAGGACATGTAAACGGGTTTTTCTCCAATAGTCTTCTGGAAAATCTCCCTTGGTGGTGGGGTGAGGGGAGATGACTAATGTAGAGGTCTTGAGAAGCGCTGAAACTAAATGAAGGATGCAAAGGATATTATTTTGTTTAAAAAAAAAAAAACAAAAAAGGAGCTGCCCGAAGCCTCTTTAGTTAACAATAACGTGACCGCACCAAGCACATGAATCATGCTTGGAGCCTGGGTCTTCCCTAGTTTTCTCAGTGTTGTGCCAAGGAAGACAGTTAATTTTCATGGAGCAGATTACCCCATGTTTGACAAAGACATCTTCTATGAAAGCACACTGCCGGGAGCTGGAGGGGTGGCTGTTCCCCCTTATAAGCCCCTTGCAGGGGCTGCCTGGGGAGAATGTGAGCACAGCTTCCCACGACAGCTACAACCCAGCTTTGGTCAAATATTGTGCAGCCACATTTGCTTTTGGAGCAGATATTTGTTTTCCAATTGAGTCTAGATATTGGTTTTGTAAAAGGAAAAGAGAATATATGTATCTATAGGTATTTACAGGTATTTGCTTGTGTAGGTACATTTATTATGGTTGAGGAAGCATCAAATTTTGCAAAAACATCTTCCCGTACAAGCCTCATTTCAAGCATACTGATGACATGGAAATATTTAGAGATTAAATTGCCTATGACTTTAAGGCTCAGAGAAAATAACTGAATAAATGGAACCACTGAATTTCAAATTAGATCACAGAAATTATAAATATTTGCAAAGGATGAACCTTCACAGTATTGTTTCAGGACTCTGGATTCCTAGAGAAAGTAAAAATTTCTTTGTGGCTGTCAAAGTTTGATTTTCATGGTGTCACCCTTTATATTTTCTTGCTTTCAACTCCTTGCTTCTCCTGAAAGTTTTTTTTTTTTATCATTTTATTAAGATTAAAGGAAGGCTATAATTCTAGAAATTGAAATTGAAGAATGAGGGATAGAATTATGTCTGCTGGGCTTGAGATGAGCATTTAAAGCATAATTTGAAAGATGATTATATTGTGTGTAGTTATGCATTATATATACCTAACATGTTATATCTCTATATCATTGTATTTCTGTATCTACCTATCTATCTGTTTATCTATCATCTATTATTGTCATCTAATCTATTTCAATGGTGTGCTGAAGCCAGCTAATACTGGTTCGTGGGAGCTGACAGATCAATTTTCAGGGGTTTTGCAAGCTGGTTAGGGTTATATTGGTAGCTTGAAAATGGCCATGGCAAGACTATTTAAATCATGGAAATTGGCAAATTATACAAATCAGGGATTTTCTTTCCTCCTGGAGAGCTAGTTGTTGAATAATTTACCAATATACCATTCTAAGTTCCGAAAAGGGACTTCATACATATTTTAGTTCACAATGGAAGAAATAATCAATTTTATAAAATACCAATGCAAAAAAAAGTTTTTGGCATAAACCCATAGTCCTAAATAGCACTCACTTCTCTTATTAAGTGCTTTAAAATAAAATGATTAGAGTTTGGTATATTTCTTAATCACTAACTATGTTTTAGAACACTCGTACTGTTGATTTATTATTTTAGTCAAAACTTCCACGTTTACTTCTTTTGTTGCAGAACTGTGCCCTAAAGTTAAATATTAATGAAAATGAATGAATGAATGAATTAAAATGGATGAATCAAACTTTTCTTGTTGGTGTAGCTTTTGTGTTTATTTTTTTGTCATTTTGTCAAACCCGGCCATTTGATATGACCGAGGTATTTTGTATTTGATTTGTGTCCTTTCGTGTGTGTGTGTGTGTGTGTGTGTGTGTGCACACGTGTACATGTGTATTTACACATTACACATACAGATGCTCACACACATACACACATAAAGCCCAACAAATAATAGCACTAGGGAAAAGGGATATCTGGTTCATTATACGTTGTTTGAAAACTGGGAACGACTTCTGTTAAAAACTGTGCCAGGCTTATATGTAGCTATTTGATCTGTCCCAGTGGTTGCTCCTCTCTTTTCTAACAAGTTCGAAATGCCATTGTTTCCATCTTTCCCTTCCGGGTTACCATCGTATTTGGTTGAAATGTGCACATTCCTGTAACATCGTATTTGGTTGAAATGTGCACATTCACTGAAACAGGATGCTTGACAGTCCTAGAGGCCAAGTGTGAATTTAAGTTTACCTGTTTGATTTATTCTAAGAATGTGCTGACTTTGGAGCTGAGCTGCCAATAGGCTTGCAATGCGGTGGCTCAGAGTAAGAGAGACCTGAGTTCTGTCGGGCAAGGAAAGAACAGGTAGGAAGAATGATTTCCAGACCTGGAGATAGGCTGTGGGAAGGAGATTCCCGAAGTGGACATTTCAGAACAACGACCGGCAAGAGGATATCACATCTCTGGAAGCACTGAGCCTTTCTTCTAGTATTGATGACCAGGGCACTCCCCAGGTGCATGATTTTGGTCATCAGGATCTTAGACGTAGATGCAGACAGGCACGAGGGAGTGGACTCTGAGTCCTTAGAGAATTCCTTGGAAATTAGTTTAAAAAATGAAACCTATGGCATTTAATTTCTCCCTTGATTTGATGCTTTGGAGAAAAGTAGAGTCTAGGACTTTCTGTGTAAGGTGCTGGGCAGGTGCTGGTCTTGTGATGGTCAGCCAGGTGGAGAGATGGAGTTGTTGCAGGAATATCAGCAAATTTTACAGCAGTAGTTCACACATGCAGCTGTGATACATTCATCCATTGTTACTTTCCTAAGAAACAGAGCAACCTACGAGCTTGTGCTTCAGTAGAGTCCGATGCACCATAATGATTACTTCAGGAGCAAAGAAGCTCATACAAAGGTGTGATATCTTTCTCTTGGTGCAAGGTTTCAAACCTAAGATTCTTTAAAATACACTTCTGGAGTTCTATTTAAATATTGATATGCCACACTAAAAAAACAGTGGCTTATTGGTAAAAATGCAATACTATAATAGAATGCTGCCTTTCATAAAAATAAGAAATGTGTTTGGAAAATTAAATACCTTTAAAAAATTAAAAATAAACATACTCTCACAGCTTGAGGGTTTCAGTGAACCACTTGCCAAGGAGTTGAGAAAACTCCTACTTCTGGTTACATCCTGGACCCATAATGTTCAAAAGCTGCCCAGCAAAGATGAGGTGGGCGTTTCTGTGGCATCTGCTGTCACGTTCCATTCAGAAACCATCTCAGCATATCCCACACACAAGAGGGCTTTTCATTACAAATCACTGTTCTGCCCCACAAAACTGCTGTGAAGTGCTGTTTTCAGCATGAAAGTTTTGAGTTTTAGGGCTCCTGTCAAAATTAAGCATGTTCTGTGAAAGCTTAATCCATTCCGTGAGCTGTCTTTAAACAAGTCTATCTTCATTTTCCATCAGCTCAATTGTTTCCAAACACTTTGGGAGAAAAACAAACAAGCAAACAAACAAACAAAAAGCTTTCCAAGTACAGAACCCAACACAAAGATGTTGAATGTATTCTGTATGACTTAATTCTATTTTCAGTTCATATTTTATATATAGTCTCTCGAGGAAAATTGTCTCATTTGAATAGAGAGAAGTGATCTTTTTCGGTTAATTCCTCTCTTGTCATTTACAAATGTTGACTATCATGCTGAACGTGGATATCCATCAGGAATCAATGGAAAAAGCTCAATTTATCAATGATCATAAAAATCTTTTTATGCATTTCTTAAATACTCTGGATGCTGATTTAATATATAAACATATTTGTACAAGTTATTCTTCATCTTCAAAACACTTTGTAATTTTACTTAAATAACACAAAGAGTAATTATTTAAAAATATTTTTCATCATTTTATAAAATATATCTTTATGGTATTATTTTTGGATCTTCCTTGATTTGTCATTTTCCAGGTGATTAATCCCTGATGGAGTACATAAAGTTATGTGACTATGTCTTAAATTTCTTGTCACATATTTGAGGCAAACCTGAGGATAGATAATCGAATAACTGTATTTTTTTCTCCTGTAAAATACGTCATTTCTCCATTTTCTTCTTTAGTGGTCTTTTGAAGAATCCAATCTGTTGAAAAAAATACCAAGCATAACACAATTAATTATTTGAATTTAGGTAATAAATAGTAATTTCCTTAGATAAAATTTAATACTATGTCAGTGCTTCTGGGCATACAGATAATGAATATAATTGAGATTTTTTTTCACTGACCTCTTAAGTAATACTGAATGTCAAGAAATGATATTTAATTAAATTGCTTCATTTTAAACTTTTTTGTTGGTGAAATATACATGTCTCCTAGTAAAAACTAGTACACGTGGTGAACTAACTTAGAGGTTCTGGGAAAATATTTGGGAAGACATACAAACTAGAGTTAGCTAGCACTGAATGGCACTTTGTCATTACATTTTTCTCAGGGATGTGGCAGAGAAATTCAATCAGTTAAATGATGATCAAAACTTGAGGTCATTGGAGGTGGGGGAATCTGGCACATGCACCATGGCTGAGGGGTGGGGGAGACAGGAGTTGTCTGGATTAATTTTAAATGTGTTAGAATATCTGCCTTTATAGGCTTGACAGGAAGTGCCTCTTGAAAACATGCTGTATTATTTGGAGATGAAAAGGAACTCACTGATCATAGAAGAAATTTCACATAGGGGTGAATGTGGGTGACTTTTTAATTATACTGTTTAATTTGGATCATTATAAAATTATAAGTGTTATACTTATTTCCTATTATACATTATAATAAAAATAAGTACAGGCACTGAAAGGGACCTTTGTAATAATCTCATCTAAAATGTATTTTAAATAAAAGGAAATTAAGGGTCCTAGAGAAGTGTATTTTTAAAGTCTATATATTTTTTTAAAGTTTCAGAGCAGATTATAATAGTTCAGGCAGTGAGTTAATTCTTTGAAGGTATGGTACCTCCATATCATTTTAATAATGAAGTTATGGTGAATTTTGCAAGGGAATGGTATACTTTAAAAAATCATTATTGAATAATTGAGGGCTTATATAGGATAAATGGTCAAAAATGCAGATTTAAAAAATTTTTTATCATTTTTTATTATGTTATGTTAGTCACATACAGTACGTCATTAGTTTTTGATGTAGTGTTCCAAGATTCGTTGTTAACGTATCATACCCAGTGCTCCATGCAATCTATCCCCTCCTTAACACCCACCACCAGTCCAACCCATCCCCCCATCCCCCTCCCCTCAAAAATGCAGTTTTAAATTAAAGAAGGTAACTTCTTTATGTCTTCCACCATGACACAGCTTTATGTCTTCCAATATGTCAGACTCTAGTTGGCGGTAGATGAGGAAAAGGGGACAACAGGTAAATTAACATGAAAAAACACAATAAATGTATCCTCTTCCAATGGCAGTTCTCTGTGTTTCAGGGTTTCTTCCTTTGAGCCAAAAATAAAAGTTCTGGATTCACAAACTATCAGGCCCCTTACCTTGTGCCTGCAGGTCCTGAGCTGAAAATAAATCAGACCAGGCTGTCACAGGAACAGGTGGTGGGTATAAGACTTTCCTCTCCTTTGTCCCTCCCTGCTCTCTCGCTCGCTCTCTCTTGTCCTTTCCCTCTCAAGTCTTTTGGCATCTTTTCAACCTTCCTTTGCTTTCATATACTAAATGCTCTATTTTATTTTATTTTTTATTTTTGAGATTTATTTATTTATTTGAGAGAGAGAGAGAGAGAGAGAGAGAGCGCCAGTGGGGGTTGAGCAGAGGGGCAGAGGGTAGGAGAGAGAGAATCCCAAGCAGACTCCCTGCTGAGCACAGAGCCCCATGCACCGGCTCCATCTCAAAACCCTGCGATCATGACCCAAGCTGGAATCAAGAGTTGGATGCTCAACCGACTGAGCCACTCAGGCACCCCGAAGTGTCCTATTTTAAAACTTAATTGTGGGGGTGCCTGGGTGGCTCAGTGGGTTAGGCCGTTGCCTTCAACTCAGGTTATGATTTCAGGTTCCTGGGATCGAGCCCCACATTGGGCTCTCTGATCGGCTCTCAGCTTCGGCCTCAAGCTGAAGTGAGCAGAATAGAGTCACTTGAATTCCTGGATGAAATGGAGCTTCTCGAACAGCTCATGCAGCATTACTGCCTTTGTTGGGCAACCAAAGGAGGACATGAACTCGGTTTCTGCTTCTCTCTCTCTCTCTCTGCCTGTCTCTCTGCCTACTTGTGATCTCTGCCAAATAAATAAATAAACTCTTTAAAAAAAAAAAAACTTAATTGTGTTATCTGAACTTTTCCACTCAGCTAATTCTATTAACCTGGGTTGTTAGTGAAGTTGGGTCGTAAGACTGGAGACTAGGTGAATACGGGACATAGCTTCAAACTGGCTAGAGCCAATACTGGACAAAATTAAAAACAAGCTAAGTTTGTTTTCAGTGCCCAGACTTACAACTTTCACTTTCCTTCTCTGCCTTTCCATATTTACTTATCAGTAAAGGCTAGATCTTATTTATGCTTATCCCTGGGTTCAAAACCCTATGGCAAAGGGTCAGATTCAACAGTACCTGGTAGAAATGACGTGCTTACTGACTATAATATGGAATAAATGTTGAGTGAACCAATTGAACTAATATATAAAAAACAGAAAAATGGTGGTACTATTTCCCATCCACAGTTGCCAAGAATATGTATATTGGATAAGGAATACACCTTCAGAGTTAGTAAATAAATCATTAGTGATGAACTTCAGGCATCAGTATGAAATCAAGTTAAGAAGGAAAAAGGTTCTGCTTTCTTAGGGCTTCTCTGTGGGCTGAGTCTCATTTCATTCTGTTGGTCATATTGGCCTGACTGGGCTTCTCCCTCAGTGTGTGGCACTATATTCCAGAAGGTGTTTCTCTATTTAAACCTGTGTCTCCTCAAAGCCTTCTCTCTTCAATATTAACTATAGCAAGCTACCATTAAGATTTTGAAAAACTTTAATTTCTACCATGTGTCCTGCAAGGACAAATTATATAAAGACAGCGCTTTTTGAAATAAAGTCACAGATCCAGGAAGAATCTTTGGCCTGTTCCCTGTATGGAGCCTGGGAGTTTCAATGAACTTCCAGAGTCAGATTTGGAAGAAGGAGGAAGAAGGGATAATCCTAAGGTTTCAGCTCAGGGTCTATTGAGTGTAAAAAGATCCCTGTCAGCTGTGTCCTAAGCTACACGGGCAAGTACAGTGCTCAGAATAGAAAAGCACACCGAAAGAAATCAACAGTAAGATGCTCTTTGGAATAGAGGTGCACAGAAGTGAAGAGTGAGTCTTTGTTTCAAGCACAACCTCGACATCACTAAGCCAGGTCTTGGGTACCACGGTGTGGTAAAGCCAGGTATTACAGACGGAACACTGGTAACTCTCTGGAGTAGGAGGAGAAGCTGGAGGTTTGAGAAAGCAAGGAATTCTGTCTTAATGAGACTTTGCTGGAGAAAAGCTGCAGTTTCTGTTCACTAAACTAAATGCTACTGATCTACACCTTTAACATGGCTTTGTTTATCATCCACCCTGGGTGTAATCCCCCAAAAAGAAGAAGTTAGGCATTGTAAGCCAGTCGAAAAGGGTAGCAACCTTTGGCACTTTGTGGGACAAAAATTTATTATTTAAACTATTTGATCAAAAGAGAATTCTGCTGCTCAGGTATTAGAAAAATGAATATGTAACCACAACCTGTGTTTTTAACAGAGTTTAGTTATTTAATAAAACAATTTGGTAAAATATAGGGTGGTATGATGTTAGAATGAATACCAATTTGATGTTTCATTGGAAAAAACATTAAATTCAACTTTTTGATAGGACTTTACTCTCTACTAAATTTGTGTAAATACTATCATCTTAGTTCTGCTTAATTTGAAAAGGATACAGCTAGGAGTTTGAAAAATCTCACACATCTCAGTATAAGCAAAATATCTACATAAATATATGGATTTACCGAATAGAAATAGTTTTATGAGAGGATTTGAAATAGGAGTCAGTGAAACAGTAAGATTTCTCTTTAATCAACTGACTAATGAACTTACCTTCTCTCACTCAGACACACAGCTATTACATAGAACGTGGCACATTTCTTCATATATTAAAGAAGTCTTAGTTTTTAAGATATATAGATATATGTATTTGGATAAGGCTCATCTTAACCATTCTATTATTTATATACTCTTAAACTGACATAAGAGCTCATTTTATTCTTTTTTTTATAAAAGAGAGTTTTTATTCTTTACTTATAAAAGTAATGCATACTTAATTTACAAATATTTCAGTGTGATAGACATATAAAGGTCTATATATATAGACATATAAAGACATATAAAGAGAGGCAGAGGAGAGGGCACAGGGAGAGGGAGAATTTTTTAAATTAATTAATTAATTACTTAGACAGACAGAGATCACAAGTAGGCAGAGAGGCAGGCAGAGAGAGGGGAAGGGAAGCAGGCTCCCTGCTGAGCAGAGAGCTGGATGCGGGGCTCCATCCTAGGTAGCTGGGACCATGACCAGAACCAAAGGCAGAGACTTCAACCCATTTTTTTTCTTTTGTCTTGGTTATCATCTCAATATTTTTTTTTATTTTTTTATTTTTATAAAAGATTTTATTTATTTATTTGACAGAGAGAAATCACAAGTAGATGGAGAGTCAGGCAGAGAGAGAGAGGGAAGCAGGCTCTCTGCTGAGCAGAGAGCCCGATGCGGGACTCGATCCCAGGACTCTGAGATCATGACCTGAGCCGAAGGCAGCGGCTTAACCCACTGAGCCACCCAGGCGCCCCATCTCAATATTTTTAATGGCTGTGTAATACCATATTACACAGCATGGATAAATGATCATTTATTTCACCAATTTGCTGTTGATAGTTGAAATAGAAAGTCAAAGGAACTCTGGTGCTTACCTTCCACAGGGCTAATATGAGCAGCATTAATAGCAATAGTCCAGCAAAAGCACTCAACAGGATGACCCATAACGGCACTCTGCCCGGCAGTCCATCTTTGGATATTTGAATACCGAACTGAAATTTATTTAAAAAGACTGTTAACATTGATAAACATCTACTATATGTCCTGGTACATTGAGTTCTTGCAGGCTATAATTTTCTACCAAACAATGTACTTAATCTGATTACTACCTACAGAGAAAACCTTGAGTTTACATTTATAAACGCCCTTCATCTATTCAAAATCTCTAAGCATGTCAAATTTGTTATTACCCCAAATATGTATAATCATATGCTTTAGAAATGCATACATAAAGAGCAAACTGTCTATGAATCAGAGTGCTTGGGAGTAGAGGTGCACTTAACTCACTGAGAACCCAAAGTATTATATATTTTGAAGATTTATTGATGGACTTTAGTACATTATCATGACCGTAAAGGTTTAGGCTGGAGTGTTACCCACAGTTTGCTGACATAAAAAAAACCTGAGCAGGTCTTCTTCTAATTCTAGTTTTCATGTGCTTTATTTTTTGTCTACAAATTTATATAAAAATTTCCTACAGTAAAATGTACAAATCTCAAGTGTACAGGTAACATAAATTTTTGCACATATATGCAGCCCTATGTGCTTTTTATTAGAAGGCATTGTCTCTGCCAGTCAACTGATCTTCAATTTATACATTAGGTCTTAACTGAAGGAGAACTTTGAGGTAAAAAGCTCTTAGTTAGGTTAAAGCAGATGCTCCATGTGTCCCCCAAATCATGGTGAGATTTGTCTGCCCTGGGTCTCATCCCTAGGTTTCTAAGAAAAAAGACTAATTCAGGGTAGATCTCACGATGAGTAACAGTTCAAGTTTCTATGTTGGCTTGTCACAGGGACCTTCTCAATTCCTAACGCTAGAGGGAAGACTGGAGGTAAAAAAGGGAATGGGGAGATATTTACATATATTGGATACTGATACAAGCTATTCAGATGGCTCCGTGTGGGTCACTGCTGATGCTTTGGGAATGCAGAGCTGGCATGCGTGTACATATACAAAAAATAAGATCTTTTAGGACAGGTTTTAAATACGTCTAAAACAATTCCCTGAACTGACAGATGCAGAAGCTGAAGTCTGATGGGATCAGGGACTTCTCTAAGATCACACAATGACAAAATGATCACTTTTAGTAATTTTAACAATGTAGGTATAATTTTCTTTTAGGATAAAATGTTGAATGATAGTTCCAAGGGGAGTTTTAAACTAACATTTAGGGGAAATAGAGCTAATTATAAAATTTCAATGAAACATATCTAGGAATCAAAAGTACTCTTTTACAATATTATTCATACTCATTTTGGGGGTGGTGTTTACTGGTAAAATTTTGGCTTCTCTGCATGTGGAACAACTTTGCATTTATCAGTATTCTTTATAATGTAAGTAAATATATGCTTATATTCTTTTACCAGGGGTCATTGACATTGGAACTACTTGAGATAAGTATTAATTTGAAATAAGAAAATTTTTAAACAATATCTGAATGTCAGATAGCTTCCAAATAAAATTAAATGACTCACACTATCCACATGGGATATTTAAACTCCCCCATGAAAAGAGGAGAAATGTTTACATATCCACATCAGTAACAAGTATTCTGGCCTTATTTTATAATGAAGCAGGAGGGAGAAAACCTCAAACCATTTTGTTTTTCCCAAGGACTGAAGTGTGAATTTGTACGAGGGAATAACATTTCATTTTTGCTTCTGACTTCCCAATGACTATATGAAGAAAACCTTTCAAAATTTACATTTATTTCTGAAGTGTAGAGTCACTTTCTATAAAGTGTTTTACAAGTCTGCTCTTCAGATATCAACTGCATTTTATAATGTCAGTTTTTAAGGAGGAAAATTACGAATGCATCTTTTGTTATCAAGGTGAAAGTAAAAACACCAATTTATTGTGATAGTTACAAGCAGTAAAGTCAAACATGGCATGTTAATTGTAAATATCATGGTTTTTCCCAGTTTCTTACAAAGAAGACTGAAATCACACTTGAAGTTAATTAAGTACAATTTGAAGCAAAAATGTCTGTTACTTAGTGACTAGCTAGTCACCGCTTTAGGTTCTATAAGCAATTATAAAACATTATGTCACAAAATTCAGAGTGAAATGTATAATGTTTTCAAGACTTAGAGTTCCTCTTACCTCTCTTTTTTGATTCCCAGTACTTAAAATCAGTGATGTATTTTCACTCTGAAGGTCTGCCCTTACAGTAAGATTTAAGCTAGAAAAACGTGTCTGAAAAGCAAATAGAATTTATATTCAATATATTATGCTAATCATAGTAAGAGCTAGTCATGTTTGAGCAGTGCAATTTTTAAAATGGAGATTTTCCTGAGAGGTTTAAAAACACTGGTTTTATTAACATCCAAATGAACAGGTTGTTTCAAACGACGACCCGTCCCTCTTCTCTCCACTCAAATTGTCACTTAGGTCCTTGTTATAGAATGCAACAATTTTCGAAATCATTTTCTTCAGATTTATCCTTAGTAAAAACAAACCTCAAACCCTGCCCCCTTTCATACAGCTAGATATGAAATAGCTACACTCTGGTAATGAAGTTTATATAGGAGCTTGTGTAGGATAAAACACAAAATTGCCAATATCCAACAGTTTGTGACTTACAAAAATTGCAACTTAATATTTTTAACTTATGAAAATTGCAACTTAGGTTATGATCAAATCCTAAAAATGGGAATTTCATATAATTAACCAAACACTTCTATGAGAGAAAGAAACCATACAAAATACAAATGGATTAAGTTTTAAAGTAGCTTGTTGTCAGACAGATATGACTATTAGAAGTTAAAAAATATCCTTCTATTTTATATATATATATATATAGTATATGTAGTATATATAAATGTGTATATGTAGTATATATAAATGTGTGTGCATATATCTTATACATAAATTATGTATTATATAGTATATGTAAATGTGTGTATATATAGTATAAATTGTGTATATATATAGTATACATAAATGTGTGTACATATATATGTATATATATGTAAAGTCTGATCTAATACAATAAATCCACAATATGTGTTAGCTCTATTTGTTGTTAATGGTGTCAAGGAGTCAAGCGCTGTCTCTCTATAATTCTTTGTCCCTTAACTGGGTTCTATTATGTTAAGATAAATGCAAACTTTGATACAGTATAGGTGTTTATTTCTAGAGGTACAAAAAAAATTGTAAAAGAGACTGAAAACAAAAGTATATATCTGGAAGGGCACTTTGGAGATAACTTAGTTACGAATAAACAAGGAAAATGAGACCCATTTGATTGGTTAAGTAGAGCCAGGTTTGAACCACATATTTTTACACTTCCAGTTCTTTCTACAGAAGCACTATACTTGGTATATACTAAGTAATGAACAAACACTGGTTAACATAATTTGATAATTCAATAATTGCAGAGAACGATGCAATCACTTACTTTTATAAAAGTTGGTTTCCATACGATAAGTGAAACATTCACTTGGGTCATGTCAGAAGGAATCAAATTACATGTAATGGTAGCAAATTTACACGTACTGCAGTCCTGTTTAAACAATCAGAGGTACATATTAGTACCTTTGTCATTTGACAAAAAGATACCATATGAAGACATGCTACAAGGTAGCTATTTTTAGGCTGATATTGAATTTATTCACTTAAAAGGCATGAGATAAAACTAGTACTTGTCTTGGTTATCGGTATTTACCGGAATTGTGCCTCTTTTGAGAACTTCAGGTTTGGATATAATTGTTTTCTTCCCAGAGTTGACGCCAAGAGGGTCCTGAAGGCTACTGGGTCTGCAGTTTGCATTCTAAGAAGTGAAAATATTTCTTTTATCAGACAATGCCAGATGTCAGAGGGAAAAGTGACCTGGTATAATAACGTGAAGCATCTGAGAGACAGCCATTGTCACAGATGAAAGATCCATCTTCAGGAGTGTGCAATATGGAAGAAGCTATTCTGTAGTAGCCATATTCACCGACTCCCAGGTAATAATGACTGTTAGCGTGCTACATTTGAATTGTAATAGATATCAGGGAGATTGTTATCAAAAAGGAAGGGTGCTAGTGGAACTTACTACTGTGTAACATGCTCATTAATTTATTGTTTTCATCAAATTTTAGTTGTAAATTCCCATAATACAGAGAGAGAAAAGAAATTAAAACTATGGTGGGAAACAAAAGGGTTGGCATTTGTTATTCAATATGATGGCTCATACGATGGTTTGTGAAACAAACAAAAAAAGAGATGAGCTTTCATCTGTATTTGTGTATTCATCCAATAATATTTCAGGAGTCTCTAAACACCAAGGGTAAGATACTTGGTCTATGTGGGAAGAAAATGTACGTCAGCAGCCCTATAAATGTTGAGATGCCATGTTTATAGGGCAGCTAGTTCTTAGATTGTTTTTCTAGACTTAACTCTAATAAACATTTTGTTCATCAAAACTCTCCACAGCCTTGATAAAAGATAATAAGGTTAAAGTTCATAAGTAATAGGAAAAGTACAATTTTAGTCTTTCTACATCCTCACTAACTTGCTTTTTTGGATTAGAGAGAAATGGTAGAGATTTTTAAAAATTTTTATTTATTTATTTGTCAGAGAGAGAGAGAGCGCGCGCAAGTGCACAAAAAGGCAGAGTGGCAGGCAGAGGTGGAGAGAGAAGCAGGCTCCCTGTTGAGCAAGGGACCCGATGCAGGGCTGGATCCCAGGACCCTGGGATCATGACCTGAGCCGAAGGCAGCGGCTTAACCGACTGAGCCACCCAGGCATCCCAGAAATGGTAGAGATTTAATTTTTCCTTGTTTTTAGGGAAACATTTGAAGATCATAATCCAACTATCACTGTTTTTACTTCTTGATTTCTGAGAGTATTTTAAGTAAAAAAAAAGTCTCTGAAGTGAAGACAGATTGTCAAAAGCTGATAATATGCATGCATTGCTTCAACATTCATTGTGATTTTCTATGTCTTAGAGACTGAACCAACACAATTTACCACATTGACTTATTCAAAGCTATAGGTACAAAATGGGTGCGATACCACTATTACTTGGGATAAGTGAGTAAAAAAGTGCTTTACTGTTTTACGTGCAGCTCTTAAATTGCTTAGGAGCATTTAGGAAGTCTCTTTTTTGAGATGTTTGATGACCTCAAAAATATTAAAGCTTTAACAAACATGTTAAGGCACAAGTAAACAAGTAGTTACCTAAAATCCACTCCAGTGGATTGAGTAGTATTCCAAAAAGACATGCCCAAGTCCTAGCACCTGGAATCTGGGAACATGACCTTATTTGGAAAAAGGGTCATTTGGAGGCACCTGGGTGACTCAGTTGGCTAAGCTTCTGCCTTCAGCTTAGGTCATGATCTCCAGGTCCTGGGATCGAGCCCAGCTTAGGGCTCCCTGCCTACAGGTAGTCTGGTTCTCCCTCTGACCCTGTGCCTGCTCCTGTGCTCATTCTCTCCCTCCCTCTCAGATAAATAAACAAAATCTTAAAAAAAGAAAGAAAGAAAGAAAGAAACAGGTTTATTGCAGTTGTAATTAAGGATCTCCAGATGAGGTCTTTCCATTTAGGATGGGCTCTAAATTCACTGATGACTGTGCTGTAAGAGACCGAAGAGGCAAAGACACAGAAACTCAAGGAAGATGGGCACGTGAAGACAGAGGCAGAGACTGCAATTACACTCCCACAAGCTCAGGCATGCAAGGGGTGACAGCAGCCCCCAGAAGCTAGGAGAGAGGCATCCCTGTGAGCCTCCAGGGGGACCAAACATTGTTGGCAACTTGATCGCAGACTCTGGCCTCCAGCACCGAGTAAGAATAAATTTCTGTTGTTTCTAGCCACCCACTTGGGTTAACTTGTTACCACAGCAGTTGTAGGAAACTAATGCATCTACTAAGTATCCAGTGGAAGTTATTATTATTATTTAAAATTTTCTAAATTATTTTCCAGGTCACTTTGGTAAAGTTCTTTATCACAAGTGGCATGCAGAACAAAAGGCTTTAAATACAAATTGAAGAAGATAATAATTACGATGTCATTCCAAGGCACATATGACTTACATTAGAAGATGACCATCCACTTGGGTATAGCATAGGATAACCATCTGATGTCAAGTTGGGAAATGAAATCGACAGCTTAAGTTCTGGCATTGGAAAATGTCCACTCTTTCTAATCTACGGGAAAAAAAAAATAAAAATTAATCCTCTCTTCCTCTTCCAACAGCACCCTTTCTGCCTTAGGTAGGATATTTGTCCTTAACTGATTTAAGTTGTATAATATTTTGAATCTGAAAGTGAATGCAGGCAGCTTATTGCACTGGACAGAGAGCTGGCATGATTAAACAAGAATAAAATAGGGATGCTTCATAGTGCCATATGTATCAGCGATAATGTATATTGGTCCTTCATCTTCCCAGTCCCAAAATAGGACTGGGATTAAGAAAAGTCAGAATTAAATTTCTTTATGCTCATCGTCTTTTTGGATCCACTAGTCTTTTGGAGGTGGGAAGGAAGGAGAACATTTACTCGACCCACTCAGCACAGGTGAGCCTATTTTGTTTGCCTCAACCAGTCTGCTGTAACCCCTGAGGCCCACAAATCATTTCTCAGCCCAGCCACATGGCATCTGCCACCACTGCACAGGCAAACCAGATAACCATCTGCTTCCTTTCACTATCCTATCTCCAGCTAGGGCTACTGTGTCAATAACGACTGATAATCCAGTTGGATGAGAGTCACATTGATTCTTTTCTCACTGCCTATATGTTTTTATCTACTAAACTACAATTCCCACTGAATATCACATCATGCCACCAGTGGTGAGTGTAGCACATAGGGAAGGAAAGCCAGGCAGGATGAAATTCATCAGGAAGTTGAATTTACTATTCAAAAGTCCTCACAGGTTGAATTGGAGCAACCAGGTGCTATGGGTCTCCCTTCTTCCACTCAGGCATAATTTTCAGGACCTCCACCTTCTTTACACCTTCCCTAGGCTGAATTCCTAGGTGAGTAGGGAGCTCCTTAATCTAGATGCCAGAAAATCCAAAGGATCTATCTAACTGAGCCTTCTGGACTGGGAGTTACACAGATCTGAAACAATTCCCTGTGGTTGCATCCCTTAATCTTGGAATTCTAGGAATTCCTGACCAGCTGTGCGGGGCCTCTTAAGCATGCTCCTTGACTCTTGTCCCTTCTTATTGTAATACGCCTTAAACTTGCCTGCCATGGTCTCCCACTCTAATTCCATCTGCTTTCTGGTAAGTAATAAAAAAAAAAATCATGTAATCTGCAATTAACTCTTATTTTCTTCTGATTAAAAACAATGTTATTTACAGAAACAATGAAAATATTGAAAATAAATGGGAAGTTTTCTACAATTCTCCTACACTGGTAACACTTTAGTGTACAATTTACCTATCATTTGCATATATGTATACATTATAAAATTTGTATCATATAAAATACAAGATTTGGCACCCCATTTATAAAATGTATTTCATGGTCTTTTCTAATAAACTTAGAGATTCTTTGAGAATATGACTTTCATTAGCTGCTTAATATTAACCATGATATCAATATTTTTTTGTTTTCTTTTTGATATCAATATTTGTTTATGTTCAATATTCACTTATATTCCAGACACTATGCTAATTCTCTTATTTGCATTAGTGCCTTTAACCCTGTTAACAACGGTATGGGGTAGATTCTCTTAATATCCCTATTTTACCTATAAGAAGACAAGGTTAAATTGGGAACAAAGAACTTTCAAGGTCACAGAGCTAGTAAATAGCGAATTAAGTTTTTTTTTTAATCTAAAATATGTCCTCTTTAGCTGTCTCTCCCTTGAATAACTATCTGATAATTTACTTAAGCAATTTTATGTGGTTAAACTTTTATATTGTTCCCAGGTTTCAATTTTTAAACTGCTATAAATGACACTGGTAACAGTATTTTCCAGGGGTGCCTGGCTGGTTCAGTCGGGAAAGATGTGACTCTTGATCTTGGGGTTGTGTGTATGAGCCCCATGTTGGGTGTTGAGATTACTTACAAATAAGTAAACAAAGAAACAAACAAACAAATAAACCAATAAAATTTAAAAAAGAGTATCTCTGAGAATAAATCTTTGTATCACCAATCATTTTCTGTGGTACATTTCTAGGAGTAAATTCATTCACGGCTCTCACCTAAGAAAATGTTCCCATATATTCTTTTTTCAATTCCATTACTCCAGCTTTAAGTTTTATCCCAGCAAAATAATGAGATAAAAAAAATTATGGTCAGGGATATCCTTAACAATGTTATTTATATCAGCATTATTTATAATAGCTGAAGAGTACCTGTTTCCAGTTTGGACCCTAGTAAACCATACGAAGATCTATAATATTCAAAATTCATTCCTCCCTCCCTCCCTTCCTCCCTTTGTTCCTTCCTTGTGTTTTTGTTGAATTCTTTAATCTAGGAAAAGCAAATAGGGCTAGAAGAACTTGGCAGCCGAAATTTCAAAAAATAATCTCAGTAATAAGGTGATTGTCATTCATGCTAATTTCCGCCAAACTCTTGTCATAGAAATTTTAACAAAGAGCCCAGATAAAAACAATAGAATGAATCTTGAGAGGATACATTTATTTTACGTGTAAGAGAACTTCCTTTTCCACTGTGGGCAATTCCCAAAGAGATTGAGACCATTTTCACAGATAATAATGTTGTATTATGTCATACTTCTGAATACATATTTAAATCCATCATTTGAATTGGACCCTCTTTTACTTGAGTAAGATTAACTCTAGTCTGTGTCTGTAAGTAGGCATTACCTAAAATGAAAGTCTGGTTCAGGTCCATAATTGCTTGCTATAATGGTTAGGAAAAATTCATTATGAGGAATTCAAAGATAAAAATAATTGTTGTAATAGAAAACATCACTTAAGGATTTGGTAGGAGGAACATAAATTATGTATGATACCTATGGAAGGCAGCAATGAGGAGAAAGAGATATGTATTTATTTGTTGAGTAAAGTAAAATATTACCAAGATATCTGAAATAATCAATTTCTGAAATAGTCATAATTATTTTTTATAAGTGCATTTCTCACTCATACTGAAAAAATAATGTAAATAAACTCTATAGGTTTATAGATAGTGTCTCTTTGGTTTTATAAATTTATTTTTTCTAGGAAGTCAACTAAAGCATGTGTTAAGAGGAAATCTGTGCCTTAGTTTTTAAAATTGCTTCAAAATATAATTATGAATAATTCTTTGAGTAAAAGTACTTTAAAATAGTAAAATTATAAAAAAATTCTGGAATACAGAGTTTAACTGTTGAATCAACATGTTTCTATGTGTCTGTTAATACTTTCATTTAATTTATAAGCTTATAAATTACTCCTTGACAATACTAATTTAGAGGTAGATTCTTACCAAGTAGAAGATATTAATTTCATCTCCAATGTCCTCAGTAGAATTAATAACTTCAGGAACAGTCTCATTGGCCGCAATTGAAATATGGTATTCACTTGCAGAGCTTAGAATTAATTGGAAGAAGAAAAACAAAACACAATGAAGCTTAACTTTTATGACCTCACTCTTTTTCTTTCTTTATACCACGTAATCCCACAGAAAGTACTCGTAGAGATTACAAGTAAGAGGTAAATTCTTTTACCCTGAAACCTACAATTACTTCTTTGAGGAGGGTGAGAATGAGAAAGACTATATAATTTAGTTCAGTAAGTCACTGAAGCCAATTTGGCCTTAAAATGTGAAAATATATACAACTTTAAAATAAAAGTTTCATTGTTACCAAGTGAAAGTTTCTATTAATTCACTAACATCATTTATATTTTGTGAATAATGAGGCTAAAACTTAATATTTTTAGTAGTGCTGAATTTTAAATAGATTTAAAAAAATGTTAAGCTTTTCATATTAAAGGCCTATATTTACTGCTAAATTTAAAAATTCATTCTTTTCCATACAAGTTCTCCATGTTCTTTGGATGAACTTGGTGGAATGAAGTATAATAAAAATATTATAGGTGTTTGCCAAAATTTTAATAAAATGAAAAATTCTTGGAAAAAATCATTGTACCAAGAGAAGTAGATAACAGCAGATAGAAAACAGCAAATAGAATTCAGAGGCTAAATAATATATACAAAATCTATTTTTATATAAACCCTATGATCCTCTCATTTTTGTTGTTATCAAAAAAAAGCAAAGTGCCATAGAAAATAAAGTAATAAAATAAGACTTTTAGACTAAACTTGCCTCTGATTCTTATACTTTTTATATACATTGCACATATATATATATATATTTTTTTTTAGCAAAAGCTTGGAGTCTTGCTTAAGCAAGGGAATAAGTAGTGGGAAACATTGCCAATATGATTTGTGTTTGGATAGATTGAAAGTTCTTAGGGGAAAGGACAATTTATGAATTATGCAAGAAGTAAACAGCCCTCATCAATAAGAAAGATTTAATCTAGTGTGTCCAGAATGGCCAGGCTGATCAGATCCCTCACAACGAGAAATTAGGGCTAAGAAATATGCTGGTGACCTCCAAGAACACTAGCATTTGTAAATTACGTCTTCTAGGTCTTCAGAGTTTAGACTGGACTGGTAATGAGTTTAGAGTGGACTGCTAATGCCATCCAGGATCATTAGCACCTCACATATAAGATTATTTAGCATGCTGGGACTTTAGAGGACATGAAAATTTTCCAGAGGGCTTGTTTAACACAGATTTCTGGGCCCCGGAGTACTGAATCAGATTCAGTAGATTGGGGGTGGGGCCAAGAATTTGCCTAAGTTCCCAGGTGTTCCTGATGCCCTTGGCCAAGGACCACACTTTGAGAACCACTGGGTTTGTAGAAAAGCATCAACGTAAAAATGCAGTTTCCTCCTACCTGTAAAACTGAAGTCCAACTTCATATTTTACCGGGATAGAAATGTTTACTTCATTATCAGAAAGGGCTTCAGGAGGTTCTTCGCTGTCACTAGGAAATACATAGCATGTTCAGACGAATCATGAAACTACGGACTATTTAGAGACATTTCTGAGCATTTGAAAGGCAAGCTTATCTTGGCAACTAAACAAAAGCATAAGAGTAGAATTTTTGTTTTTGCGGTTTTGTTTTGTTGTTGTTCAGTCAGGGTGGGGAGGGAGGTCAAAAATGGGTATTATTAAATTTCCCAAGTTGATTCTGAATTGTAGCTAGGGTTGAAAACCAGAATGATTTCTCAAACTTCTATGAAGATTATGGATAAGTAACTCTGGCTCAGTCATTAAATACACAGATTACTAGGCTTTGCTCCTTGAAATACAGATTTAGTAGGTAGGTTTGAGGTGGGACCTAGGAATTTGTGTTTTTAACAAAGATCACAAAGTGATTCTTTTTTTTTTTTTAGATTTTTTATAAACATATATTTTTATCCCCAGGGGTACAGGTCTGTGAATCGCCAGGTTTACACACTCCACAGCACTCACCAAAGCACATACCCTCCCCAATGTCCATAACCCCCCCCCCCTTCTGCCCACCCCCCTCCCCCCAGCAACCCTCAGTTTGTTTTGTGAGATTAAGAGTCACTTATGGTTTGTCTCCCTCCCAATCCCATCTTGTTTCATTTATTCTTCTCACAAAGTGATTCTTATTTATTCCTCACCGATGAGGACCTCACAGAGACATGACTAGGTTTACATGGTGGAAAGTCAATATAAAATCTTTCATCTTCTTGTTTTAATAGTCCTTCCATGCTTATTATTTGATGCTTATGTTATTTGTTCAAGATTTATTCCCTTAAGTTGTCATTTCAATTATACATTAGGTAAAGGCATGCATATTTACACATGCATATGCATATCTCATACTCCCATGCATTTAAAAAAAAGCACAGTGAGGGGTATAACAGTTACCAACACTGGCTCTGGGGCCAGCATGCATGGTATTGTTATTTAATTTCTCTTTGCCTTGGTTTCTTCATCTATAAAATGGGGATTTATCATAAGTGATAAATAAATGATGATTATAGTACATGTAAAGTGCTCAACATTGTGCCTAGATGTAGGAAATAAAAAATACTAGCTTTCATTATTTTTATCACACATACCCTCTCCACCAAGTGACCAAGCACCTAGCATTTGGTCTCGCAGAATGGACAATGAGGACCTCTCAATGGCTTTGCCATACCTAAGTGTGCTAAGTGGCTTGGTGTGAGCTAGAGTAGAGCAAAAGCAGAACCCTACTTTGGGTTATAGATATTTGTGGGACAGGGCTTTTGCTATGACTGGTCCCATCTTCTCCTACCTGTTCCCTACTGTGGCCAAATTAATCTTCCTAAGAACCAGCTAGCTCTGTATATAAACTTCACCCCTCAAGAACTTTTCTGGCTCCTTATGGTTTGCTTAGTTAAGTAAACATGCCCTATTCTTACATTCAATACTCACCATAACATGGTGGGATGCACACTCCCTGTTTATCTTCTGTTACTTCTTGTATTCTCTATATTTGAGCTAAAATGGATTACCTGATATTCCCTCAGTAGGTCTAGTGGTTCACTATTGAGTTTTTGCTCAAGCTGTATACTTTTCCTAAAATGCTCTACTTAATTCCATTTACTAACCTATGCATTGCTCCCCAACCTTTAAGGTCCTTCTCCTTGATAAAGATTTCTTGGGGTCTCATTGTCAAGTGGATATAACTTAACCTCTATTATGTCTCTGATACACAGTTTTTATTTCTCTAATGAATTTTCCTTGTTGTACCCTATATTATAATAATTTATATATTAGTCTTTGCCTCCTATTTAATGTTTACTCCATGAAGTTTAAATCCTTATTAATTTTTATATTCCCTATAGTGACAAATTCAATATCTTGTCTGTAGTAGATGTCAAATAAATATTTGTTGAGCTGGATTAAATTGAGCATACAGAATTCATTTACCCATTAATTTACTTTCTCATTTATTCATTCATTCTATATTTACTCAGCAATTATTGGATGTGAGGCACCATGCTAGATACCGGAGAATAAAGCAACAAAAGATAGAATTTTATTTCAAGGAGTTTTTGGTCCCGTGGGTGATTATACTTAGAAGAAAGCTAAGACACTATTTTAGTTTCCTTATTAGCCTTTTGTTATTTGTTACTTGTTATATGGGTATTGGGTGATATCTTTCAGAAGATCTGACTGATTTGGATAAAATTTATTAAACTACAAAAGGGCATCATAAAACTTTAAATCCATTTAATGATTCAGTTGAACTTGATGGGCTGCCAGTACAAGTTAAAATAGCAATCCTGTAAAAATTTTTAAATAAATTTAAATGCAATTTGATAGATATAAGTAATATGTGATTACAACGTGTTTTACAGCTCATAGAATCAATGGTTTAATATTGGTAGGTGCATTAATATTGGCATTAATTCTAAATTTCTTATTTAAGTTAATCATATGGATGTTTTTGTGAAGTAAGGGGGTTCACTCCTTTTACTTTTACTGATCTCTCATAAAAGCTGTAAGAAGTTCTAGTGAGTCTATAAAGCAAAATATTCTAAATAATGAAATTACATACTTATACATTTGCATACATACACTCATGCACACATATCAACCAACCTTGTTGCACTTAAGTGAATGATCACATTTTCCATGAGATAAGATGTGTTAAACTGAAATAATACTTTAAAAGTAACCTATGAAATAAAAATATTTTTAGTCTAGTAACAGATAAAGTAGTAAAATATTTACATCGATCAAAATATTTAATTACATTAATGATATTTCCTAGACTGAAACTGCAAAGTTATTTAAGAAATATTACCTAAGAAAATAAAACCTAATCACATCTCAAAAACAGAACAAGATATACATATACTTTTGGATGTAAGTATGAAATATGCTTTGTATATTAATATGAATTTAAACACTTTATTCAAATCACATTAATAAAAATATATATATATATATATATATCAACTATTACCATGAAGGTACATTCTATGTATTACATTACCATTTTCTACCAGATCACAACCATAAGCAATGTAATTATGAAATAGTCATAGTTAAACTTTAATATGTAAACTTCTACCATCTATATATGTTCATTATAAAATAGGGGAAAACTATGTGGGTCCATTAATTTGAATAGTACAAAAAGTTTTGGGCTTTTAAGGAATAAAAACAAAATGAAAAAATAAAAGACTTATTTATAATAAACTATAATAATAACAATAATGTAGTAAGTTTTGCTTACAAATTGGATAGTTAAAATAATACCTAAGAAAAACTAACACCTAATACCTAAGAAAAACTAACACCTAATACCTAAGAAAAACTAATACCTAAAAAATAATACCTAAGGAAAACATTTTTGTTATACCAACATTCTGGTACAGGTTAACTTATTTTTAAAAACGATGCCTGAGCATAGAAACTATATAATTAGGACTCTTCATAAACACTGACAGACAGGCCAGAAACTGGATTACTTATTTGAAGACACAGGTTCTCAGTAAAGTTCTAGTCCAAGACCCCTCATGATAATCTTCATTAAGCTATTTTCTATTCTGAAAACTAATCTTGGTTTGCGCTAACTAGAGTGTTTTGGAATTTGGCCAGCCAAAAAGATGGCTCAAAGTGCATAATTAATAAGAGACTTTTAAAATTTTACTTTTGTGATTAAGTGCCAGACAGGGCAGAGTTTGGTATTGAAAGCTCTCTTAATCAATTTAGGCCCATTCACAGGATTAGAATTCATGTGTCATGAGATTTGCATGGTTGTACTGTATTATGTGTGGAGTTTTCTTTTGTATTTTCTTTCCACATATATTTTGGGTTACACTAAAAAAAAAATCTTTTCTTAAGAATCTGCAGATCTGCAGTATGCTTCTTGCATTGAAATAATAATCATAATTCTAATAGGAGATTACTGGGTGGGTTTGAACTATAATACTTCACAAAGGGTCCAATTGCCAAATTGCCTCTCAGTGAGCTCCTTTTTTCCTGCCTTCATTAGACCCCTGACTGGCCTGAACATTTAAGTCTTGGCATTTCTGATGAGTCTTCAGACTTTGGGAAGATACTAGCAGAGAAGTAGGGTTGAAGAAGGTGCCTATTCTCTATTGACATGATCCTGAAATGTTTAAACTATAAATTTAGATCTTGAAGTCAAAGTATATCCTAAGTGTAAAGCCCATGCAAAAATCCCTTGCAAATTATTTTCCCATCTCTATATTGATGGCAGGAGATGCTTTGATTTAAGCTTTTGCTCTAAGCAGCAAGGAATTGTTAAAGAAAGAAAAAGTGATTGAAAAGTAATTAAGATTGCAATTAATATCTCTAAATGCTGAAATGTAATACAGGCTCTATTATTATTCTTAAAGAAATGGAGATAGTTCCATGGTTAATTATAGTGGTCAGAGGAAGAAGTAGAAATGAGTTGAAATTCACTATTTCTATGTCAAAATAGAGGAATCATGGGTATATTTTTTCAAATAGGATATATGTTTTATAGATTTTTAGGGAAGAAACGTAATTTCACAATAAATTTCATTTGAGATAGTCAAGAAATGGGCTCGATAATGAGGTTCCTAAATTAAAGTGGTACACCTAGTTATTTTCATAGCTAAAATGGTTTATTGAATTCAGTGATAATTACTGTCATTAGTAGTTTTTTCAGTCCTTAGTAGCTATGCCGTATGTGTGAAGGGAAAAGACCTTTCTGAATTCTCATTTGCAAAAAGAGGAGCTAAAAGACTTCATTATAGATATGACTCTGTCATTTCCAGATGTCTAACTCAGTGTTTGTCATCTTTTTAGGATATGTGATAAAGGTGACAATGATCTATTTTGAAGTTTTATATTAAAAAATGTTATAATGTGAAGAAGTTGAAATTGGGATGGTATTTCTATCTTTTTTTTTTAAAGACTAAGTCAAGTAAGTAAAATATCTTCTTATCTCATCACTTTGATTCAATATTTCCCTCATTAACTCAATATGAATGGAGGAGCAAATATACTGAAAAGTAACCTTCAATGAAAATATATGCAAATATGTTGTTTATCATTCAAGACGATAACTATTCTGTTTTTCATGGAAACAAATATTGTTTTCAAAAAGACATGAAAGCACTCTCTCACTTCTGTTCAACTACTACTGTAGGTTTTAGCCAGGATATGTAGGCAAGAAAAAGAAATAAAAGGTACTGGCTTGGGAAGGATGCCTCTATTTGCAGATGACATGATCTTATATATAGAATATCCTAAGGAATCCTCTAAAGAACTATTAGAACTAATAATTTCAGCAAGGTTTCAAGACAAAAGATCAATATTAAAAAATCATTTGTATTTCTATACATGAGGAATAAACAATCTGAAAATAAATTTAAGAAAAGAATTTCATCTAAAATAGCATTAAAGGGGGTGCCTAGGTGGCTCAGTGGTTTAAGCATCTGCCTCTTGATTTCAGCTCAGATTATGATCTCAGGGCCATGAGATCAAGCACCATGCTGGGCTCTGTGCTGAGTGTGGAGTCTGTCTAAGATTCTCTCCCTCCCATCTGCCCATCTCTACCACTTTCTCTCTCTTTAAAAAAAAGAAAAAAGAAAGAAACAAAAATAAAATAGCATTAAAAAAGAATAAATGCTTAGGAATACATTTAACAAAGGATGTGTAAAACTTGTATTCTGAAGAATATAAAACATTTTTGAAAGTAATTAAAATAGAAGATCTAAATAAATAGGAAGACATCCCATAGTCACAGACCAAAGACTTAATATCTTGAAGATGGTAATACTCCCCAAACTAATCTGCAGATTCAGTGTACTCCCTATCAAACTTCCAGCTGGCCTTTTTCGCAGAAAATGACGAGCTGACCCTAAAGTGAAGATGAAAATACAAGGGACCTGGAAGAGCTAAACAACTTTGAAAAGGGAAACATAGCTGAAAGACTTACATTTTCAGATTGCAAAGATTGCAAAAGAGTTCAGTAATTAAAACAGTGTACTGACATAAAGACAGACATCTAGATCAATGGAATACAATTAAGAATCAAGAAATAAACCCATATGTTTATGGTCAAGTCACTTTCAGTAAAAGAGCCACAACAATTCAATGGAAGAATGAATGACATTTTCAACCGATGGTGTGGGGCAACTGGATATCCACATGCAAAGAATGAAGTTGGACCCTCTCCTTCTTACACAATATACAAAAGTTCATCAAAATGAGTAGAGACCCAAATGTAACAGCTAAAACTATACAGCTCTTGGAAGGAAACATAGGAGTAGATCTTTGTGATCTTGGGTTAGCAAAGCATGAGGGACAAAAGGATAAATAGATTAGTTAGACTTCATCAAAGTAAACATCTTTGTGTTTCAAAGGGCATCATCAAGAAAGTGAAAAGACAAGGGCGTCTGGGTGGCCAGTTGGTTAAGCATCTGCCTTCGGCTCAGGTCATGATCCCAGGGTCTCAGGATAGAGCCCCACATTGGGCTCTTTGCTCAGAAGGGAGCTTGCTTCTCTCCCCACCTCTGCCTGCTGCTCCCCCTGCTTGTGCTCTCTCTCTGTGTCAAATAAATAAATAAAATCTTTGAAAAAGAGAAAGTGAAAAGACAATGGGAGAAAATATTTACAAATCATTTATCTGATAAGTGACTTGAAAGCAGAATATATGAAGAACTCTCACAACTCAATAATAAAAAAAAAAGACATCCCAATTAGAAAATAGTAAAGGATCTGAATAGACATTTCTCCAAAGAAGATATACACATGGTCAGTAAGCACATGAAAGGTTGTCCAACATCATTAGCTATTAAGGAAACACAAATCAAAATCACAGGCAGTAACAATGTGAAGAAAGACATATATTGATGGTAGGAATGGAAGATGGGGCAGTCACTTTGGAAAACAGTTTTTCAGTTTCCTAAAATGTTGCACATAGTTATCACCTAACCAAGGAATTCCACCCTCAGAGAATGGACAACATCCCCATATTAAAACCTGTACACAGATACTCGGATATTCGTAGTATTACGCATAGTAGCCAAAAAGCAAAAACAACACAAATGATAGATGAATAAATAAAATACGTTACATCCACAAAATGGAATTGTATTTGGAAATAAAAAGGAACTGCTGATACATGGATGGACCTTGAAAACATTATGGTAAATGAAAAAAGTCAGCTATAAAAGATCACAGATTGTATGATTCCATTTATATGATATGTCTGGAATAGGTAGACCCATAAAGAAAGAAAGTAGATTAGTGGTTGCCTGAGGTTGGGGGAGGGACTGGAGGAGAAAAAAGAGAAGTAACTGGTAATGTGTACAGAGTTTCTTTTGGGGATACAAAAATGTTCTAAGATTGATTGTGGTGATGGCTGCAGAATTCACCATTTGGTGAATATACAAAAGCTCACTTAACTGTACAGTTTAAATAAGTGAATTTTATGGTATGTGAATTATATATCAATGAGGATATTATTTAAAAGAGAGAGAGAAATGAAAAAAAGAGTTTCTATACTAAAGAGTTTCTATTCTAAAGTTCTAAAAGATTCTAAAAAATTGAAAGATTTGTTTTGTCTACAGGCCAGAAAAGCCCACTACTATTGGATAAAATATCAAGTATAATTTTAAATTTTGTCTTAGCGCTTGAGTTTGACTCATGCACTAATTGGTTCTTGATTCCAATGTCTCAAAATCTTGAACTCAACCTTCTCCATCTGCATCATCCTAGAATACCATTAGAGGGATTTATACATTTAACTTTGAGCACGGTATTTTTCATATCTGGTTGCCATATGTATGTTTTATAATCTGCTTACCTCTTCTCCTCTTCTCAGGAAAGGATAGCCAACCTTACATGTGAGATTATGATTGGATTCACAACTGTCTTTTTGGATAGCCTTGGAAGAAAAAGTAAGCAGAATTAGAACAGACACACAGGTGAAATGCTTGGGTTTGGTTTTTCCAGATTTTTCCCAGCTGTGCCTTGGACTCTGCCTTACTAAGATTTGTCTCTCAGTTTAGTTGGGAAAGTCACAGCATTATGGGATCACCTGTCTCACCAACCATGGGAAATCTGAAAACATTACTTGAGGGAGACTGTAAGGCAAAGCACATCACATATCTTGTCTAGGTGTCCCACTGCACAATGGACGTATTAACAGCATGTGCCACATAGGATAGATGAAATAATCCACACATATCAGACTGCCACGTGGAAGCCCACAGTGAGTGGCTGGCTGTCGTGAGAAGAGTTTCACTCAGTGGTAAGAGCACAGGTTCGGACCTGAGACCACCAGGAGTTCAATTCTGACTCCATCACTATTAGCTTTCTCCTTGTCAAGGAGAAAGGCTCACTTCTCTGAGCCTGATTTTCTGTTAAGTGAGGTCAGTCATACTCAATTTTATCTAACTGTAAATGCCACTGAATAGTAGGAGACTTGCCAGTATTTTGTGTACGAATAAGAGGAGGGGAAATGCTGCCAGGTAAGTAAATATATCAACTGTAAAATGCGGTTACAGTAAAGTTAAAATGTAACCGAAAGGGTTTATCTTAGAATCTCTGTAGTACAAAAATACCTAACTACTTAATGAGAATTGAGTAAATGGAATGCTTAGAACAGTGCCTGGAACATAATATGACTCAGGAAAAGGCTGTCATTATTATTACTGTTTTTATTGTTAATAGAAGTAGGGGAGACACATTGTTTATTTTTATAGTCCTCCCTCTCTTCCAAAGCCATGAAGTTAGTTGAAGAGGATACTGGCAATGATTTTTAATATAGTCCACATTCCAGATAAAAATTCAGTGGTAACATTTTTCTAGCATCACTTTGCACAGTTGGATTTACAATTAACATTCTTTACTGAATCTAAAATATGAGGTAGTAATGGAGGTCATTTTTTAAGCCTCTGTTAGTCATCATGTCCTTAAGTGGTATCCTAATAAATAGAGAGTAATATCAGTGAAAGTCTGAATTTACAGAAACTGGACAATAGAGTTCTAATATTGTATTAATCATACATATTACTAATTCATATACATATAGACAGAATTGTAAATAAGGGGAATTCATTCAGAGATCAGAATTAAAAGCAAAATTCAAATGTGAAAGTACTAATTATTGCTGATATAGCATCTTATGCAGCTGTCTGTTATTGCCAAGATGAAAAAGAATTGTTATGACAATGACATGTTATATAATATCTCTCTTTCCAATGTAAGGATTTTACATAGAAAATGAGAAGTGGTACCTTTATTTTTCTTCATGTAAATATTTTTTTATTCCATACGTACATTCCTTTCTCTGTACCTCTGTTTAACTGTCTTGACTCTGTTATGTGTATATTTTTCTTTGGGTTTGTCTCAATTTCAGCTATGTAATGCCTCTATAAAATGTATGATTTTGATACATCAGTGATCCTATCCTCATACTGAACCTAAGAAAAGTCATAGATCTCTAAAGACATTCATCAAAAAAAAAACCAACTTTAAAAAAAAGTTTCATACTTTCACCATTAGTGAGTACTAATAATTTGTCCAAAATGCTCTCTATTCTTCTAAACCCAATAAAAACAATTAGTTCAGTAGCAGGAAAAGTCGGCTCAATAAATGATTATTACAAGAATAAACAAATATAAACTAAAACTTTACCTCAATTCCTGAAAAAATTAGATTTGGAGAATAGTGCATTATGGTTCTGGTGTTATAGGCACTGTCCTTTTTATTTTTGACTGTGAGACTAACATTGAACTTATCATTATGAGACCTGACAATAAGCAGGTCCTTTTCTGCAGTGGATACTTTCAGGGCGAGGTCCGAGATACATTTATCCTTGTTTCCACAGTCTTTGGCGAAAGGAATCTGAAAATGGTCACAGGAAAGTGTTTTTCAACATTTAGTTAAGCATGATTGAAAATTACTTATTAACCTGCTTGGTGAAGTGACACATTGCCAAACTAAGTTAAGCAACTTATAAAGAGAACAGACTCCGCTGCAGAAGTCATGAGGAATTTTAAGTTTATTCCTATAATTTATAGGGAAAAAGAATAAACTTCTGAATATAAATTCTTTCAGTCCCTTAGAGACCGCACAGTTTTCACACATGTTTTTTGCTGGCTTTAGTCTGCCAGAGTAGAATAGTTTCAAAAAAATCAAGTCAAGGGGCACCAGGGTGGCTCAGTGGGTTAGAGCCTCTGCCTTCGGCTCGGGTCATGATCTTGGGGTCCTGGGATTGAGCTCTGCGTCAGGCTCTCTCCTTGGCAGGGAGCCTGCTTCCCCCTCTCTCTCTGCCTACTTGTGATCTCTCTTTCTGTCAAATAAATAAATAAATAAATAAAATCTTTAAAAAAATCAAGTCAAGTACTCTAAGATCTAAATCTATGAGAGAACACTTCAACACTCAACTCCCGTTATGAGATTTTCTATGGAAAAGAATAAAAACCTTAGAAATGCAATAGGGCTCAGAGGTAACAAATGGTCAAACCACGTAGCTAGAGTTTCCTTGACTGGTCTTCCCATTAAGCCCCACCCTCTTGTCTAAACCTTCACTAAGAGCCCTCCATTCTACCTCTCTTCTAAGCATCTCCCAACTCTCATTGCCACCATCACCTCTAGCCTAGCCATCCTTATTTTTCCCCGAACGAATGCAACCGATGCCTAAGTGGTCTCCCGCACCCACTCTTGCTCCAACCACGGTTCCTCCAATCACTCTCCACGCTGCAGGTGGAGTAATCCTTAAAAAGATATAAATCCAGTGCTATCACTGAAACAATTAAAACTACCAACAGCATCCCATTGCTTCAAGATAATCTGTGCAGTAGCATGAAGCCCAGAACAACCTGGTTCCTTCCTATGCCTCCCTCCCTATCCCACGTCACCTTCCCACCTCGCTCTTCAGCTTCAGCCACATTAGAGAGTTTAGTGCAGTTCCTTTATGCCTCAGACCTTTTACACACGTTTCTGTGCATAAAACACTGCTCCCTCCACTCCTATGAAGAGGATGGAAAATCCTCCTAGGCTTCAGGTCTCCACTTAAGTGTCACAACTTCTGTCTGCTGAGGCGGAAGTTCCCATCAAACAATTAAATTCTCCTCCAGACCACGTGCTTTAATCCAATAAGACCTGTTTCCTAGGTTAGATTGTAAACTCTGAAGCTTGGTACATATAAGACACCCAATCACTATTCTTGAAAGGAAGAAAGTGAAAGTGAAAGATACGGGTGTAGAGAAAACGAATTCCCCACCCCGAATGTTTCCTCCACCGGTGCCACCCCATCTTCTACTTGCTCGCTCACTCTTTCTCAGGGGCAAGACAATGGACTCTGTGGATTTGGAAGCAGGAGCGGGGGGAGTACAGCTCTTCCCACCTCTTCTGCTCTTGTGCCCATGGGAGCCATACATTCTTGCTCTCTATTTCCATTCTGCAAGTTTTATGAGGTGGGCCCCCTTGAAAGAGGCCTGAGATTGAGGAGCACTGCTGATGAATGCACTTGGTTATCTGTGGTCTATGCCTTGTTCAGCAGGAGGACATCCAATATGCCTAAGCCATACCCGAACCCGGTGTTTATTAGTAATAAAGGGAATTCCTGTAGGCTAATCCATGTTCTTCTTTCAATTGGTCCTAAATTTAGGGGAGATAAAAATAGGTGCTATTTGTAAGTTCCTCCAACAATAGGAAGCCGAAGAGTTGAGAAAAGTCTAGAAGAGTCTCATTCCTTTTTAAAAAAAAATGAGTTAGGGTTGTATGTGTGTGTCTATGTGTTTTAGGGTTTTTTTCCCCCCCAATATGTTCACATGCAGGCATTCTGAATTTAAAACAAAAATCCGACTTACATATTCATGTACTGAATTTGGTAGGGAATCATCAAGAACAGGCCCATTTTCTGGATCAGTGAGATTAAAATCTAAAGTTATCCTTACAGAGTCCCGAAAGTCATGCTTGTCCTACAGATCGAAACAGAACATATTTTATCATTGGTATCATATTTGCTGCATGTTCTGACCTTGTTATGTGATTCCTTCTTCTGCCCCTGTAGGTCAGGGCTACTGGAACATTTTTGTGCACCTGATCTGACACGACGCCATCAGGTTTTTGCTTCATTGGAGAGAAGCTGCCTTCTACCATGATAAGGGACACTGCTGAATGCAAAGGCTTCAGGATGACCAGTTGAGTCACCCGGCTTCTCAGCAGTCCTGCTGTAGTAATAGGATGTGCCATCCTTCGCCATGGCAGCATATAGCACCCGGGCTCCTTGCATAGGAATATCTTTTCTCTTGAGATCTTGAGCTAAAAACTGCCATGTAATACTTCCAACTTCAAATGAGCAAAGTTGCTTTAAATTGAGTTGGATTTCATTAGTATGATATATGCCTCGAGTTGCAAGAATTTTATAATGTCAAATGATATGTAAGTAATATGAATGCAATCAATGTTGTTTTATAATATCATGAGTAACAGCCATCATTTATGGCGTGTCTGGGATTATGAGCTTTACACACATTATTGAGAAGTATTTCAACAGAGCTCCGAGATGAATAACTATTATAGTCATTATTTTACAAATGAAAACAACTTGGTCAAAATCACTTGGAATGTGGGGAAGCTTTAAGACAAATTCCATCCTGGCTGACTGACTCCAGAACAAATGTCCGTGTATCTATTAAAATCTAAAAGAATTTTAGAAATTTTGAAACTAGATCATTCCTTTTCCTACCAAGTGCCTACACATAGCTAGATTCTTCATTTTAGACAAATATACACTAAGTGATTTCTAGCAGGTTGAAGGCAGGGGCACGTCTGGTTTCACACCCTTTCAAATTTTATACCAGTTCTAATTCCTAAATGCTCAGTTCTGATGAAATAAATAGGAGGATAACTCCAGTTTTTTTTCTTTCTGATTATAGATTGATCTTAGTGTTGACAGATAGGTTAATTTTGATATATACTATGGGGAAAATTGACTTGAAAATCACTGAAGAAAAATACAGTACACTAATAGGTATGTTTCCTATCACTTTCCTCCCCTGACTATACATATGAATACATCAAGAATATAGAAATAAATCAGATGTGGGGGGAAATCGGCCTGTTTTCCTGTAAAGTTCCAGGATCATGTATAAATCTCAAGTCTGTCTCAGTCACTAAAATCAGTATTTTGTCATTACATCCACTCTTCCCTCTTTTTTTTTTTAAGTATCATGTGCATTATAAGAAAGTGTTAAAAAACTCCTGCCCTTATTGGGAACATTCTCTCTCTATATATAATGACTCAATAAAATGTATTTAAATGGTTCAAACTGGCTTCCTAGCCATCTTTGGGGATTAATAATTTGCTTCCCAAGCCTCCCTTATTAGTGTAATGGAAAGAAACTTAGGTAGCACAAAGTCTATGGATGATAGAAAATAGCAGATTTTTTTTCTCTTCGATTTAAGGTCAAAGAGTGAAACATATAGTTCAGTGGACAAGAAAGGACCCCCAAAAGAATATGGCCCAACAGTTTCTCCTTAGGGCATGTAAGCACTTATATCAAATGTGATACACATTTGACAGATGAGGCCCACAAAAGTTAAATGATGTTTTCAATTTGAAAGAATAAGTGAATGAATGCAAAAAATGAATGAATGAATGAATGAATGAATGAATGCAGGTTTCTTATCAACTAGTCCCGTGTGCCTTCTACTATTCCATAATATACGGATAACTGATAACACACGCAGGGAAGATGAAAGATGGTTTTATGAAATGCATCTGGAAATTAGAAGATCAGGCCTGTGATTTTCTGATAAAGTGACCAAATAAATGAAGTTTACTTCATCATGTGCACTTTGAAATAAAAATCATAAGATTGGCTTGAAACAAGACATTTATGCTTTATTCTTGATTTGGAATAAAGCAGTTATAACATATGATTTACTTGCCAACATGTAGAAGGAGAGCTTAGTGCATTCTGTTTCTTCAACTGTGATGTTTCTTTGAATCTTTCTTTCTTGAGTTCCAGAGAAAAAACTTCGTGATATTTGTCTTAGTGAATCTAGTGTGACGCGGTACTGCATATCTGGAAACAAAATGACAGAAATATTTGCCTGGGGTGATTTTCATATGGTTCAGTTCATTAAATTAGCTTTATAGCAAAATCTCTTGAGCAAACAGTCAACAGAAAGTTTCTATTACTCAGCTTGTCTACACTACTGTAGTACAATGGTAGTTCCAGTGATGACGATAACCTTCAGAACTACTTTCTGTGTGTGTGTGTGTGCATGTGTACATATGCATACCCACATACTCATACAACATGTACACCAACAAAGAAACTAAATTTCTGATTATGCATGTGTTTATTGGGTTTTCACTTAATTTTTTTTTTAGTTTAGCAATGTTGAAGCCCTGTTTAGAATATTGATTTTATTTCAATAGATGGAAAAATATGCACTAATGAATTCTTATCTGTTTTATGAAAAAGTCACTTCAGACTCTTCAAAGCATGTAATAAAAGAAGCTTACCAAATACATTTCATAAAATAGGAGTACCAAAATAAAAAACAAGTTAAACCTATACTTTCTAAAAAGGCAATCATTCTACTTATTTGACCGCTGATTTTATAAAAATAAATGAGACTGAAATAGTGCTGTATGTAGAAATGTAAATCATATTATATGTTTCTATACCTAAAACTAGTCAGAGGGCTACTGGCGAGCATAATTATACACATGAAGAGCAAACTAGGAAAAACAGACCTTAAGGATTAATGATTTTTCATATTCTATTTACATTTGGTTTATAGAGTAAATTACTATTTTGCAGCCAATGACCTCCACAGTTTTGACTCCAACATATTTCAGTATCATTATAAAAACACGCTAGGAAGTGTATGTGTAGGGAGGAGGACATTCCTAGACTGTGCCTGAGAACACACACACACACAATATGTCTGACGCTCAAAAACCAGGATCACGTTCTGAGTGGAGCAAAGAGATCTCAGAGAGTGGGCTGGCAAAGCATTCACGCCCTTTGCAATAGCAGTCCTAGTAAAGAGAGGGCAGGAGAAGGAAGACAGGGTTTGTGAAAACCCACAGGAAGGACAACTGGGCTCCTGGAGTGCCCAACGTCCAAACTCTACTTCTGAGCTGGTATTACTCTTATTGTTTTTAGCACATCATAGTTTGTGGTAAATGGGAGAGCCAGAGGGGAACCATGGATTGTGGAGACCATTGCATATAAGCATATAGTTTCTGCTCCAGATTTTATTGGTTCTGTAACATATTCTCTCTTCAGTAGATTTTTTTTTTCAAGATTCAACATGTTCACAGAGCAAATCTGATATGCAGATCCCTATCATCAGGGAAAAATACAATATCTTACTGGAAGTCCTCATGTGGGAGCAAATGTATTGTTCTCTTGCCCCAAAGTACTTGGTACACATAAGACACTTACCAGCTACAAAAATTGTGTCTTCTTTGGACTTTAATTTCACATCGAAACACACGGTAGCATTTATGCATACTGTTTCCTTTCCTTCCACACGGCAGTTTTTCTTTTGGATATTCACTTTATTGGGTTCAAAATTCATGGTCACTTTAACTACAGCCACATCTCGGGACCTACAAACAGAAACAATGACGATTACTCCCCAATCTTCATATTTCATCAATGCCATCATTATGGGAGTGCAGTGCGAATGCACTGATGGGGATTCTTTTTTGTGTATAGTTGGGCTCGCAGGATTCACGTTCTTTGGTGATTTTTAAAAAAGATTTATTGTTTTAATTATTTTTAACAATTTTATTTATTTATTTGAGAGAGCGAGTGAGAGTGAGAGAAAACATGTGCATGAGCAGAGCGCAGTGTTTTCTCTCCCCAGGGAGGCCTACATACCTTCTTCCCTTCCTCTAGTAAGATGGTATTTAAGTCCGAATTCTGAGCCACCTCAAAGAATTACTCATTTTTCTCTGGCTATCTCCCATGTATACATGGGGTGTGCATGTTAATAAACTTGTTTGTTTTTCTCTTGTTAATCTGTCTTTTGTTATGGGTTGTCAGCCAAGAGCTCAAAAGGCTAGAAGGAAAATTATTTTTCATTCCTTACAGTTCATAAGCCAAAAATCTGTTTTGCCTGTGATGGAAGGAAGATGGAACCACGTGCTCAGGTGCAACCTCAGAATCAAAACGGTATTTTGGGAATCTTTGAGTTTGTTCCCAATCTGGAAAGAGTCCCAAGGCCTGTGGACAACTCTTGTGCATTGTAATACCTGTACAGGCAAGTACAGGTACTAGGGATACGTATCTCGTGAATACATAAGTCTTTGATTTGCTTTTGCATTAATTAAAAAATTTTAATTATTTTTATTTTAAACATTTTAGCCATAGAAGACAGGGAAACATAAAAAAAGGAAACAAGAAAAACAGAAATCATTTGTAATTCTACCACTCAGCAATAATCACCATTAATATTTGATGTGCTTCTTTTTCTCTGCAGAATGTATCTCTATATGTATAGATGTGTGTGTGTGCACACGCATGTGTATAGAGAGATATACACATCCATATACATCCATACATACTTTTAAAGCATCATAATATAATGAACAGATTTCCAATATCTGTATTTTTCTGGGAACATTAGTTTTAATGGCAAGATACTATTCCAACATATGCACGTGTTGTAATCTATTTATTCGGTCCTTCCTTAATTTATTTAAAAAAATATAGTTCCTACCACAGTGCTGTGATGACTCTAAAGATTATATATCTTCGATGTAGATTAAATCTTTAAAAATTTTTAGGAAGCAAATTCCTTGTTAAAAAGTATGAATAATCTAAGGCTCTTTAACACTTATTGGCAAATAAGTGAATAGAATAGAAATACCTTCTAATGCATTTTAACCAGTTTGCTCTTTCACCAGCAATGAACTAGCATATCTACTTCCCTGCTCATAGTTTGGATCCTTCAGGAATGAGGCTGCCTTGACCACTTTCCACCGCACATTCCTCTGCCCCAACAAAGTCTTTAAAGGGGTTATGGTGCAATTTATTCCACAAAATGGGGCTCTCCATATCTGCTCCTGAAAGTCCTCAATTGGGGTGGGCTTCTGTTTATTGCCTGCCACCTATATTCACTCTCAATCCCTCCTTTGGCATTGTAAATCTTGGTCTTCGTGTCTGTTGGTCTGGTCCCTTCTGCTGGGTAATGACAGGGTACAACTCTGTCATTTTGGCCCATCAGTGATAAAGCACTGGCTGGGGATAAAAGAAGATAAGTCTTCAGAGCTTTTTAAGAAATCTTTGAAACAAAACTGGAGAGTAAAAATTGCCCTTATAATGTATGTGTGTGTGTGTGTGTGTGTGTGTGTGTGTGTAGTATATATATATATATTTTTAAAAGATTTTTAAAATGTATTTGACAGACAGAGATCACAAGTAGGCAGAGAGGCAGGCAGAGAGAGGGGGGGGAGGCAGACTCCCTGCTGAGCAGAGAGCCTGATGTGGGCCTCGATCCCAGGACCCTGGGATCATGACCTGAGCCGAAGGCAGAGGCTTAACCCACTGAGCCACCCAGGCTCATGATGTATATATTTTTAATAGGAGAGTGACTACACTAAATATTTTTTGAGTTAAGGTTATCATAATACATTAAGCCAGGATTAACAGTTTAAACTGTATCCTTTGTTGCTGACACTGGTGACTTCTGGTTTGGAGCCCTGCTTCTGGGTGAGCCCTCCCCAAAGTCATAGCTACTTGCTGCCCAGCACTCTCCTTTCTTAGGCACCACATTACAGTTTTCTTTTCCCCCTACTGTACAGTTAAGACATTTTTAACATAATGGTTATTATCTGTGTATAGTTTAGTGTACCATTTTTATTTGACCATAAGTTTTTAAACATTATCTCTATTTTTAGTTAGAATTTTTTTTTTCAAATTTTAAAGTTGAACTAGAGTATATAATATTATATTAGTTTCAGGTTTGTAACATAGTGATTCAATAATTATATTCATTATGCTATGTTCACCACAATAAGTGCAGTTACCATCTATGAATGGTATGGTAAAAATATTATATATATATAAAATATATATTGCACATGTTATATATATACACATTTATAATAAAAACACAGACAATGATGCACAATTATCTAATTATACATATTAGGTAAATGAGTGAAGAGTCAATTACCCTAAAAAGTTTGTGAACTACTCTGGGTCGCCTGGGTGGCTCAGTGGGTTAAAGCCTCTGCCTTTGGCTCAGGTCATGATCCCAGGGTCTTGGGTCCTGGGATCAAGCCCTGCATGGGAATCTCTGTTCAGTGGGGAGCTTGTTTCTCTCTCTCTGTGTGTGCCTTTCTGCCTACTTGTGATCTCTGTCAAATAAATAAATAAAATCTTTTAAAAAGTTTGTGAACTGCTCAAAGTTAGGCATGTTTTCTTGTTTATTTAATTCTCTATGAAGCCCTCTTCTTTCCTCTTCTTTCCTAAAACAGAATATCTACCTTAGCGCCAAGCACATAATAAATACCCCAAATTAAGAGGTGGTTCTACTTATTCCTTTCATATGGTTTCTCCATTTTAAGATCTGATGACTCCTTCAGCTTCTTTAACTACATAACTTTTATCTAAATAATGGGGTACAAAAGAAAACAGGTATTTGGTATGACAGGAAATCCAATCATATTCTGAGCTATGAAGCTATTTGTGAAGTATTACCTGATGAATTGGCTGTTATTAAAATACATACCAGAAGAGGGCAGCACCACCAAGGCCTCCAATAGTCACATCAGTCAGACCATCTCCATTTAAATCCATTTCTCCATGGATAGACTGGCCAAAAAATTTTAGTGTCTTGCCGTCTCCACCTGATGGAATACGCTGTGAAAGTCCCAACAGAGAGTTTTTATGCCAGAAGTGTCTCTTCAAAAACAGTTTCAAATAAATCTGAGAACTTGGATTGGGCAACAAAAAACAAAAATTAAAGATCTTTTGGAAACCCGCCTAAGAAGCCCCTCATGTGGTGACAAGCTGAATTACTCAGTTGTTACCAAAGGTTATTCTTTTTATAGTGCAGACAAAATAATCCAGGGTTACTGACACCAGAGAGAGGGGAAAAAAATTTTATAACGTCATCTTGTCTAATGCTCAAGGAAAACATTGTGAGTCATTGGCTCTCCTTTCTAGTTCCCACTCAGTTCCATAGCGCAGAGATATTTAAAGATACTGGAACCTTGAAAACACATCACACATGCAAGAGAGGGAGCAGAAGTTTGTCACAGGGGTCATTTTGGGGTTTACTGAATTTGGGGGGGTAGCTATAAATAGCACATGCCATCAAAAACATTTCCCAGTATATGATCTTCTTTGCTAAAAGTCAAGGGCGCTATAAGCTTAATAGGTACAAATGAATATGGAGTTCTTGATGTATGATTTGTCACATACCCGTACAGAATGTGTTTAATATTCGTACTTCCTGACTTAGCTTTGGTTCAAACTGATAATACTTTAATAGAACCTGATGGCAAGGAGACAGGACTGACAGACCCTCCCTAAACTTGAGGTCTTCTTGAAAACCATAAATTAAGAAGCCAAATAAGGCAAACCAAATGGACACATTTTTCATGCTGAAAGGTTTGCGGCTCATTGGGAAGTATTTCCTTATTTTCAGCAAACGAAACATCTGCCTCATTGGTCTTGGAGGAGCTCATTCAGTTTGATTCTGGATTATCGCATACACAAACAGCACCTCTGGTTACTATGGAAACAAGCGAGCACATCCTCACCTATCCTTGGGAAAGCATTTTGCCAATAATTAAGCAAACTCAGCTGTAATATTCTTTTTTGTTGTTATTTAAAGCTGCACTTCGAGTAACCACCATTTTACAAAATAAATTTTTTACGACAATCTATCCTCTTATTAATGATTTAAACATCTTCTTTTTTTCTACTGCAAACACCATTTCAGTAAGTTTTCAGGATTAATAGTGAAGGAATAAAGTGGCCGAACACAAGAAAGAAATGCCTCCCTGCAGTTCCTCCTTCCGTCATGTTCCCGTGGTTAACCTTGCCTGTTTTCAGTTAAGTAATGAAGACTTTTGAATTTTTTGAGAACAGATAATTTACTAAGTGGATGAAAGTTTGTTACTGAAATATGCCCTTTAGTTTATTGTCTCACTAATGTCATTATGACTTTCTGAAAAATAAAGTACAACTTCACTTGAATGGATTTTGAGAATTCTGTTGACGATAGTACAAAAAGAACAACTATAAAAAAGAAATAATTGATGTTCTGATTTTCTTTTCATGTTATATAAGTAGTTCAATGCCTAATTACTTATGGTTACTTAAAAACAGACAATTACATTAGAAGAATTCCTTTAAACTCTCCTACTTTTATAGTGCATTAAATGCTTCTGCAAATTGGTATTTTTCTTATGCAGGAAAAAATTGCATTTATGGATTAGAACCATTAACTGATAATAAATTTAAAACCAGAACAACAAAAATCCCCTGCAAGTTAAGCTTATTCATATTTTTTCCCAAGAGGGATTATTTGTGAGGAAATTATAAACCTTCAGGAATACCAATTTAATTCATAAACATAAATGTTGTGCAATTTTGTTAAAACACAGATATTGAATATAAAAACAATAACCTCATCTTCTTTATTCGCTAAATCATATCATTATTATTCTCTTATTTAGAAAGTGGTATCCTCTTTTTAGGATCGGGCACACTGCAACTGTTAAATCATATCGTTAACAAGTGTTCATTTTTTTGGTTCGTGTTTGACTATTCTGAGAGTTCAGATCATGGAGATGCGGCAAATAACAACAGAAAAAAAAGACCACAAAAACCAAAACGAGATAAAAGGATAAAATACATAATAATGCTCCTGTAAAGGAACCTTAAAAGAGAATTAAATCTAGTTTCCCAATAAAGTCGGAAGAAAAAATAATCAAATAACTCATGAAGCAAGACAAGAAGCAAGCCTAGCATTGAACGCACTTATCGTTTAAGGGTGGGAATGTGTAGGTTTAACTTCTTACTTGTGCGTACTCCTTCCTGATAGTTTTGCCACTCCCATGATAAATGTACACGGCTCCCCCATGATCATCTTCCAGGGGTGCTCCTATCACAATGTCATCAAACCCATCAAGATTGAGGTCTCTCACTGCAACGATCGCTGTTCCGAAACGAGCCCCGCATGGCTCATTTTTGTTTTCTTTTGTGCATGAATTGTGCTTCAGAGATGAGCAGCAAGTCTGCTTAATGGGCTCCAGGCTCATTTGATATTCAAACCTTGTCTGGAAGAAACATAAACAGGATACTTATGGATTTCTATCATTACTACAGCACAGTGAAATTTTTAAGTACGTGCTAAATCACCACTGTTAAAAACCATTTGTACATCAACAGGAAAGTTTGTAAAATTTCTTAAAAAGGGTGCTTATCTAAGAGTCAAGTTAAATATTTTAAAGAACAGACTGTAGAAGTGGGGAAGAAGGCATATTGAGGATTATAATGGATTCTCTTTTTAATGGAACTGGGTGAGTAGAGGACTCCCAGAATGTTTTTAAAGCCAAAGAACTGAATGTTTAAAATCCTTAGTTCAGATCTTTATTCTTCCTTCATCCCAAATCTGCTTCTTTGAAAAGTCTCTATATAGTCTCCTTTATAGGGCAAAAAGGAAATTACTCTATCCAAAAACCAAATTTTTCTCAAAGCTATCGAGAGCAAAAAAACAAAAACAAAAACAAAAAAAACCCACAAAGAAACCCCCAAAAGCCCAACAAACTCAGTAAAGACAGGGCTAGTAATGATGGACAGGAACACAGGTTCTAGGAAAAAAGGAAAAAAACAGCATAGGACCAAAAAAATTGATAAGAGGAAGCAAACAACATGATAGGATGAAAGATATAATTTATGAATTAAAAAATTAGTTGGAGAGACTCTAAGAATTTAAAAAGCTAAATAGATGAATACTGACTTTGCTATAGACAACGAAACAAAACAAAAAATGCTTCTAATGAAGAAATCAAGAATTATTTCACCTAACATGTGATGTCCAAAGTCAGGAGCGGCAAACAAAATCTCACTCCAGCCCACCGAAGTATTCCAAAGACTATAGAAGTTTGCTGAAACTGGTGTCACAGCCTTAAAACACACAACTCCATAGTCTCCTTACCTCCCCTACTTTAACTGTTTTGACAGCTCATGCAGTTTTTTTTTATTTTTAATTTTTTATTAACATATAATATATTATTTGCTCCATGGGTACAGGTCTGTGAATCGTCAGGCTTACACTCTTCACAGCACTAACCATAGCACATACCCTCCCCAATGTCCATAACCCCACCACCCTCTCCCTACCCAACTCCCTCCAGCAACCCTCAGTTTGTGAGATTAAGAGTCTCTCATGTACCTAATGCAGTCTTAACTGTTAATGTTCCCAACAGCTCCAGGCCAGAGCGATAAATGGCTGCCCTGTGAGTTTATTTAGCAGTTTAATGAAACTTATCTTTATTTTATATTTTCTGCTAAAAAAGAATAGCTCACATCTCCAAGCGGAAAATACCTAACGGTTTAAACTACCTTACTAGAATTCTAAAATGTTCATTAAAAAACTGAGGAGTTGGTGCGGGTAAAGGAGCCCTGAAAAATTCTTGGCTCCTTTTTCCAAAGTGAGCACAAAATTGGAACTGCGTTACTTATTTGAAATGGGAAGAAAGGGAGAGCTATTCCTGAAATCCGACCACACTCAGAGCTACCATTACCTGATTCAGAGCGTACACGTACACTTTCCCTTGTTCCTCTTTCTCTGTTCCCATGTACATGGGAGCTCCAACCAGAAGAATGTCCGTATTAGAATCTTTATCAATGTCAACCGTCGTTAACACACTGCCGAAGTAGGAACCAATCTAGGGTACAAAACAAAACAAAATAGTCTGATGAACACTGGAAATTCTCAAGATAGCTAAAAGCCTGCACTTCTTTTACTTATCCTAATCTAGGAGAGTATTTGAGATTCAGACAGACATAGAAATAAAAATAAAATATAGAAATGGACTCTACCTGAGAGCTCTTTATTAGCTCTTGTGGCGGGGAGTGGGGGGGGGCGGTAGGGGGTGGGGGGTGGGGGAGGGGCTAGTAAACAGGCAGACCCACCCATGAGGGTAAACAGCTGTCATAGATTGTGCAGCCTCAGTGTAAGAAAAACGGCTTCCTTTAGATTTCATCCTAGCATTTCTTTTTTTCCCAAAAAGTAGAAAAGATAAGTAATGCCACCATGATTTTTTTTAAGGAAATAAAATGAGAGTAAGCAATAAAAGGTATTCTAGGATGGCTTCAGTATAATGTTTATATGTATAATACATGTATTTATATGTATTTATGAAATAGATACATATATGTATATATGTATGAAAAATAGGAAATAAAATACAATAGGAAGAACTGATTTGTCTTGGGATACTAGTGCAAGGAATTTCACCTTGTCGACTTCGAAGATTGTTTACTCATGCACCTGATAAATTATTGAACACTGCATCTGAAACTAATGATGTGCTATAAATTGGCTTATTGAATCTAAATTAAAAAAAAAAAAAGACTGGAGCACTTGCGTGGCTCAGTCGGTGAAGCCTCTGCCTTCAGCTCAGGTCACAATCTCAGGGTCCTGGGATCGAGCCTCCCATTGGGCTCCCTGCTCCGCTCAGTGGAGAGCCTGCTTCCCTCCTCTCACTCTCCTCTTCTGCCACAATACTCTCTCTTGCTCTCTCTCTCTCAAATAAATACATATTTTTAAAGCATTGTTTACTCAACAGATGGCTAAGTCTTGTCCTAGCACTTGTGGAAGATAGAAAAATATAAAAGGGGACCATCCCCTTGCAGCAACGTTTTGTTTTTTAAAGATATGGATGTATTTTGGGGAAATGCGGGAGACTTACACTTCATTATCTAAATGCAATAACCTTTCCAAATTTTGATCTGTGTTTAATATTTGATGCTCTTGATAACTGTCTTATTGAAACTTCCTGTTTTGGCTTCCATGGTTTTAATTTTGCTCTCTTGATTCTGCCATAATATCACAAGCCACCCTTTGTTTTCATCTTTGCTGGTTCCTTTTCCTCCTCCCGTGCCCCAGGTTTTGGTGTCCCCTAAGCTAAGATCTGCACTTCCCCCCATTCTCTTTTCTAGAAGGCCAATCCTTCCAAACATTTCTATTACTGAAAATTGCAAATTTCATTCTATTTTCCTCTCAAGGCTCCAGGTCTTCATTCTTAGACATTGCTAGACACTCAGACAACTGCTAGAGCTTGGCTTTTGAATGTCCTCTCCTCATAGGATATAAAGGATTTAAAAGGTTTTTTTTTTTTTTTTAATTTTCCCATAAAGTTGAATTAATTACAAACATAAATAAAATACTGTAAGATGTAGCAACCTCAGGGCTTCATTCCCCCCTGACAATAGCCATCTGGAGCCGAGTGGGAGCCAAATGTTTAGATGGCTCATGAGTTGTCCAGACCATGGTTCCCACCACTTCCTGCCGTCTTCTGTGTAGTAGCTTTATTTATTTACTTTACATTCCTGACACCCATAACGATTTGAATTTGAGCTCACTGTTACAGGAAATTGTAAAACCAAATACCATTTAAAAAACGTATCTACACTGCTTGAGTTGCTGACATTCTAATAATGGTGCCACCTTTCTCTCCGATTCCCAGGCTTGAAACTTAAATCATTTATAATTTAAATCATTAACTTTCATGAGCAATTTTTCACAAAATTTTCACTTCCTGTCTTGTAGACAATTAACAGAGTGATATCAGACCCAAAATGTCATACAAAATGCTTCGTTTTACAACCCTGTCAGTTCCTCATTTATGTCTACTACACTCCTTCCTTTTCCGTTTTTATTGGTGATACATCATTTTAGGCTCTCCTCACCTTAGCCTTTTTTAGATGGTTGATGCACTTTCTGATTATGAATGTGGGCAAAGGGCTAACAAAACCCTTTCACCAAGTTTTATTATTTTATACATATGAGAATCTTTATATATGAGACTCTTACTTTTGGTTCACTTTAACTCTGTTCTCCTGGACATCTGTGGCAGAAAGGAGTTCAATTATATTACGAAGTAATATTGAGAGGGGTAAAAATAATCTCTGGTTGGGACATTGCATTTAAGGCTGTGGGGATTTACAGATACCTGATGGAGCTAACATAGGTTGGGCTTCCCAGGGTAACTCTGAAAACCGCACGCCCTTAGCAGAAGCCCTGGCAGCTATGTCTTTGGTGTCATTATGAAAGATACTGGCTCCTGTGGGGCATTATAGAGAGGGCAGCTCTGTCCTTGCCTGATGTGCCTGTCTCCTCTCACCGAAGCGGTTCTGCGCTGGGCAGCTGTGGGTACACCTGCAGGGGAGGAAGGCTGCTGCTGCCCTGCCTCGTGGAGTAGGTGGTGATGGGAGGAGGGTATAAGGCTAGTCTGGTGAGCTGGGATATTTAGTGAAGCCCAAATGACTGCAATGCAATACTAACCAACATCATAGATGTTTCAGTTAAAAAATATTTACATATATTTATGTTTGCATATTGGATGCATTTCTCAAACTGCTTTTATTATTCAATATCACCTAATGAGAATTTTTAAATTTTACATAACTTCCCATTACTTCCAGGAGAAAATCCAAATTCTTTAGTTTGCCATTCAAAATCTTACACAGCTGGGGTCTGAGTTATCTTTTTAACTGGCTCTTCTGCTCTTTCTACCTATCTACAGTCTATCTTTCCTTCTAGACTAGTAGAAATCCTATCTCGAATTAAGATTTTGGCACCAATCCTAGCTTGAAACAATCTTTCCACCTTCTGCATTTACTGTCTATGCCATTGGCATTTTCCTGCTTCTTAATGTTTTAGATCTTTTTCTTTATATGTATATATTTGTACATCTGTATCTAAATCATCATCCATCCATCTTACCTCCATATCCATGCAACTGATTAGGTCCTGAGGCCAAAGATGTAGGTATATTAGTCTCTGCAAGGAAGTTAACACTGGGCCCTGTTTAAGGTTGATGTTGACTATGAAAGTATTTTTTCTTTTTTAAAGATTTTATTTATTCATTTGATAGAGAGAGAGAGAGAGAGAGAGCACAACCAGGGGGAGCAGCAGAGGGAGAGGGAGAAGCAGACTCCCCGCTGAGCAGGGAGCCCGGTGTTGGCCTGGATCCTAGGACTCTGGGACCATGACCTGACCCGAAGATGGGTGCTCAAATGACTGAGCCATCCAGGTGTCCCAGTACTTTCTCTTTTTTAAAGTTTAGGACAATTGAGGGTTAATTTAAATTTACATAGAGTATACACGGATTAAATTAAAATAATAATTTTCAAGTTTACCTGTTCTCCACTGAGTGTCTGGAGAATCTTGATGTCTCCATTTTCCATCCTGTAGATGACAACCTGGCCCGTATGATTATACCTTGGCTGTCCAGCAATGTACAGCACATCTCCAGAAACAGTTGCGGAGTTCACTGTGTAACCTGACGAAAGAGAAATGCCAGATATCAGATATACTGTTTGACCCCTTAACATCTGCACAGAATAAATTAAGATCCACTTTAAATGGCTGGGAGAATCATTTTTATATGTTTATATAGATTTCTCTTTTTTGGAAATACTTATTTTTTATTGAAGGGAAGTTTGTCTCTGTAGAAGCTTTTAGCATGCTCTCTGATTATCTACTGTGACTGCTTTGTCCACCCCCCAACCTTGGTTTTTCATTGTTTAAAGGCACAAATGATGTAACAATGATGACAGAAGAAAAAAAAAAAACCCACCAAAAATCCCTCATAATCCCAATTCACCACTTTGTAATAAATCAGTTGTACTTTACCTGGACATATTTTATAGAACCTAATAATTATAATAATTATTAATTTTATTTTATTATTTTAAGTATTATTTATTTTATAAAATTAGTAATTTTATGCATTTGGCATCATAGCAAATGTAAGCCTTTTCTGTGTTGCTGCTGTAAATTTTTATTTCTTTTTATTTATTTTGTTTTTTAAAGAGAGTGTGTGTATGCACGAGCGCACGAGGGAGGTGGAAAAGAAGCAGAGGGAGAGGGAGAGAATCTTAAGTGAGCTCCATGGCCATTGCAGAACCTTAGGCAAGGTTCTATCTCAGGACTCTGAGATCATGACCTGAGCTGAAATCAAGAATGATGTATTTTACCGACTGAGCCACCCATGTACCCCTGCTGTGGTAGATTTTTAAGTAGTAATTTTAAGTAGTTGATGTTTATTTCTCTGAGTTAAGGTATCAAGGGATTACCTTTCTACCACAAGACCACTCCTACCTAGTAGGAAATGGTAGAATTTTTAGGTGGTTTTTAATTTTTTGATATTATGCTTCAGGATACAAAGCATCCTTAACATTTAATTTTTTTCTTTTGGATTTTTTGGTGATAAATTTCAAGGAATAGATTACTGGATCAAATTTTCAATTCTTTCAGTGTCTGGCAAATTTTTTTCCAGAACATTTGCACTAATTTATTCCATGAACAGCCAAAGTACAGACTAGTTTTATCAACTCCCCCCCAAACCTTAGGTCTCAATACTATTATTTAAATTTGTGAATGTTCTAATAGATGTTGAACATAATCTAACAATAATACTTTGTTGTGATTTCAATTTGCATTTCTTTGATTAAAAGGAGGTGTATGGGGGGATGGTTGAAATAGGTGATGGGGATTAAGGCATGCACCTGCTGTGAGGAGCACAGGGTGATGTATGGAAATGCTCAATCACTATATTGTACACCTGAAACTAATATTACACCGTTAACTAACTGGAATTTAAATTTAAAAAGTGAGATTTGACATTTTTCTTTTTAACTGGGCTTTCATTTTTTGTGTGTCTTTGAGGCAGATTATTAATTTCTGAGTGAAGAATTAAATTTATTCTTTGTGTCTATAGAGAACAGAGCTAAATCAATAATAAAAATTACTCTGTGCTCATTTCAACTCTACAGAAGAAAGAAATGTTCTAATAACCAAATCTGCCCATCAGCAGAGGAGCAGAGGGCAGATTATTTTTCCAAATTCCACAGAATAGCATTTCTTACTAAGAAATGCGTTATATGGAAAATTTATTTTCCAAGTGTTTTACTATAGGATAATAGTTTCACTTTCTTATGACATTTTTGTAAAGGAACAGAGGATTTTTTATATTAAAACATGTTTAATCTCACAAGTACTAAAGGAACACATTCCTCAGGCATTTTTCCTTCATGAATATTTTTCTTACATTCTCATTTCTTTATCTTTCTTTGAGCTCCTAAAAAAATTATACATAATAAATTGTAAACCATTCTTTTTTAAAGAAATGTTACTAAACAAGTACTTACATTACTAACCACAATATTGCTTAAAAATAAAAACTTTAAGGTCATGTTTATACATAAATAAAATAGAAAAGAAGAATGTGCAAAACAGAAGCTGTTTTATTTCATGTCACTTTACTAAGAAATATTAAGAAAGGATTGGCCTAAGGGTGTTAGTATACTTTGATTTTTTTTTTTTTTCATTTACAGAGCTATAAATGCCAACTGATAAATGAACCTTTAAGAAAAAGTTAAAAATTCTGTTTGAGGCTTGGGGTTGTGTGACTATTTGGTTAATTAAGTTTGATAATTTGCACTTGATAGGTACATCTATTAACTGAAGTCTGCACAAGGACAGTATCTACTGGTTAGGTGGCTACTGATGGACGCTCAGGTGTCTAAAGACAAGGAGGGAGAGAGAAAGAAGGCTATGTGAAGTTTAATTTTCTTGAAAGGAAAATAATTATAAACATCTAAGTTTAATGTTGCTTTATGAAGAAGAAAAAAGTACAAAATTGAAGAGAAAAGAAAATTCATAGCACAGCCTGCTGCATGGATCTATAAAGAAATAGATCCTGTCAGCTCTCATAATTCACTCCTTGGGAAAAGTGCTCGGAGCTGTTGAGGTAATGGGAAACAGGTATAGTTCTGCTTTGACTTCATGCATTTGCCTCATATCTTTACTTTTTCTCTTGAATTTGTCTGGCATGATTAGACCGTGAGTGGGTGGAGGAGGCAGGGAATGAGATTTCCGTGGTGTCCTCACCTTCAGAATCACTTGCTAATTGCATATTGTCCTAAGGCAGTTCCTGGGTGGTTAAGTGAGTGATTATACCCTGAGAGGTTCAACAATTTCTGTTCCTACTTTTTTCTGGTCATTATTGATTAGTTTGAGGGTTTTTTGTTTTGTTTTGTTCTTTTTTTTTTGGTAATAGAGCATTTACCCATCACTTTGTTTCCTCCGTAAGATTTTCCACAGCCTAACAACTTGCAATCCACACAGATTTCAAACTAACACATTCAGACTCTTCTTAATTTGTAACCCACACAAGCAGACATTTAGAAAACTCCATTTCAGAATGAGAATAATATTTGGGGTACAAAGCTATTTTTCTTCCCTGTCCCCTTTCTGGGTGCTTTTCTATTTTAAAAGAAATCTTATTATCTTAAATTTTATGTTGGCAAAATATCTTAATGTGTTAACTTGTGATTAAGCTAATGAAATAGTTTCTAAAATATAGAAGCACATTGTGGACAACATACCCCCAAATTTCCTTTTTTGGGCAGAAAGGAATCATATGTCATAAATACTGTGGTTGCAAATGAAGGTTCTCTTAGTTTTTTTCTTGCTCACAGTGATATCTGTAAGTCTTGAATTCTCTAAGCTTGCTTTAAGCAAACTTGAATCTAAGCTTTCAGGGAATAACAGATTTAGGATTCTTTTTTTTTTTTTTAATATTTTTATTTATTTGACAGAGAGAGATCACAATAGGCAGAGGCAGGCAGAGAGAGAGGAAGTGAAGCAGGCTCCCCACCAAGGAAAGAGCCCGATGTGGGACTCGATCCCAGGACTCTGGGATCATGACCCGAGCTGAAAGCAGAGGCTTTAAACCACTGAGCCACCCAGGCGCCCCCAGATTTAGGATTATTAAGACTCTTTGGTTTTAAGGAATTTTATCACATAACAATAATTCAGAATATCAAAAAAACTATAGTATTATTAAAATGTGTGAGCTTTTTTATTTTTATTTTTTAAGATTTTATTTATTTATTTGACAGAGAGAGACAGAGATCACAAGTTGCAGAGAGGCAGAGAGAGGGAGGGGAAAGCAGACTCCCTGCTGAGCAGAGAGCCCGATGTGGGGCTCAGGGCTGGATTCCAGGACTCTGGGATCATGACCGGAGCCTAAGGCAGGCGCTTAACCGACTGAGCCACCCAGGCACCTCAAAATGGGTGAGCTTTTAAAAAAGAGTTTATTTATTTTAGAGAGAGCCGGGAGGGGCAAGAGGGGAATGGGAGGGAAAATCTGAAGCAGACTTTCCAGAACTGTGAGATCATGATCTGAGTTGAAACCAAGAGTCAGATGCTTAACCAATGGAGCCACTCAGTCGCCCCAAAACGTATGAACTTCTTCTTTCTCTTCCTTTTTTTTTTTTTTTTTTTAAGATTTTATTTATTTATTTGATACAGAGAAGGAACACAAGCGCGGGAGAGCTGGAGAGAGAGAAGCAGGTTCTCTGCTGAGCAGGGAGCCCAGTGTGCGGCTCAGAGGAAGGCAGACGCTTTAATGACTGAACCACCCAGGTGCCCCAATGTGTGAACGTTTTAAGATGTCACACACATCTCTGTGGACTTCATATCATATCTTTAATTTTGTAAATGTTTTAAATTTGAAATGAGCACTGAAATGAGAATCAAGGGACCTAGATTCTAGTTCAGATCTGTCATAGGGAGCTGCGACCTCATTCTTCTATTTTCTTAATATCTTAATTTGGAAAGTTGGATGTTTACCACATGCTAAGATTTCTTTTAATGTATATGAATATTGAGTCTAACCTCTGTGTGTTATAGCACAATCAAACACTGTTATAGCAGTGTTTCTAACCATCAACTTCTTCAAATTATGTAGGGGGTGGGGAAGGACAGAAAGGAATTGTCTCTAGGTCAGTATCCTTTAGATAATCTTTTATCAGCACAACCTAGTTTGGTATTTTCTTTTGTAATGTGTAATGTCTGACCAGGGCAGAGTGGAATAGGACTTCTATGAGAAATAAACTAGACTTTCATGAATGCAGTTCAACATGTGTTAAGGGGTTTGAGCACTCACATTATATTTGCTGCTTACTGCCATTTTTTAACTATCTTAAACCCTCAGGCCTTTCATTTTTTCTTAAGTCTTGTTGTCTCTACAGTTTTTTTTTAAAGATTTTATTTATTTATTTGACAGACAGAGAACACAAGTAGGCAGAGAGGCAGGCAGAGAGGCAGGCGCAGAGAGAGAGAGAGAGAGAGGAGCAGGCTCCCCACTGAGCAGAGAGCCCGATGCAGGGCTCCATCCCAGGACCCTGGGATCATGACCTGAGCCAAAGGCAGAGGCTTTAACCCACTGAGCCACCCGGGCGCCCCTGCCTCTACAGTTTTAAGATGTCTCCTTGAATAAGGAGATGTATGGACTTACCAGTAAAGGCCTCATCCTTGTAAAATAGAAAGAAACTGGAATAGAGAGAGAAAAAGAGTTGCCTCCAGGACAGAAAGATCCCAGAGAGGAATGCTAACATAGTAAAATATGAACAGTGAATTGTATTTGTTTTCTTTACCACTGAACCCCCAGCACTGAGAACAATGCCTGGGGCAAAATAGGTATACTGGTCAAATATTTGTTGAATGAGTAATGAGTTGGGAAATCATACCCTGAGGATTTTTTTCATCCTAGTCCCTCCTAATGGTTTACTGAGATCATTTAGTGATAGACTAGTTCCCTGGTATCTCCTAGACAGCTCGGTACAGATCTAGAACAAGGTGATACCAGACATATGCCTCTTTATTCCAGACAAGTCTTTGAAAAACAAGATGGTATTACATCTCAACATTTGTCTGACTTAATAGAATATTAAAGAAGAAGCTATATATCAAGACAAATTAACATTTTTTCCCCCAAAATGAGTACCCTTAGAAAGAAACCAATGATATAGGATATATCAGAGAAAACAGGAATCTGATCTTCAGGCTATTAGCTGAATCAAGGTTTCTCTTTTTTAATCGTAATTTCTTATCCACCAAGTGCAAAGCTCTTCTTGACATTAATGAGAATACCAGACACACAGGGAGACCTCAAAAAGAACACATATCAGCCTAAATCATTTCTGTACTAGAGAGACTTTCTTAGAGAGATGACCTCCATGTTCTATTATTCTGACCACTGCTCAGAAACTAAGGCTGCTTTGGAACTTTCATGAGTCCTATAAAATGTCTAAATCTTGAAGTGATATGTCTTATGCGATTATAAGTAAGCCTATATAAATATAAGCAAATAATGCTAAAAATAAAATAAAAACAAAACCAAAAATAAAACATAATAATTTTCTATTGATTACATCCAAACTTTACCTAAATAAGAAGCAAGAGGCTCATTCTTTTTGGTAGACTCAACGTTAAAGGTCGTATTTTGGGGGATTATGATTTGATTAGCTTTCTGCATGACGACTGTTCCATTCCAGTCATAGGCTCCTACTGCTCCAAGCATGACCCAGTCCTTATATCCAAATAGAGAAGACAAATGATATTTAACAAAATAGTAAGAACACAGCATTAACAATGAGATAGGTTCCAGTCAAAGTGCTTTACATAATTAACTCATAATTTTCATAATAACACAATAGTAACTTAACAGAGTAAGTAACTTGCCCTAAGTTATACAGTACAATTTGCCCACCGAAATGTCAATATTCCTTTGCATGGACTCTGATGCATTTTTCTTTCATCAACCACAAATGATATATTTCCTAATCTTGCCTGTCTGCTTAATTCTAGGTGCCAAGAACCCTAGGTCTTGATCATGGAATTTTAGTAAGATCTTTGAATACACTGAAACTGAGAAAAAGATATATTTCATATCATTAGCAACTATTTTTTTAGCCAGATGGATAATTACATAAGGCAGACGTCAAAATGTTTTATTCAAAATTATTAGTACAGTGTAATGAACTGTGTGAAATAACTTGTTTTCCTAGTAAGTTTGTGAAATGTCATTTTCCCATTTGGATTAGGAACATCATCACGGTAGGAATAACTGTTCAAGCCATGAACTACTAGTTGCACTTATAACGCTGATGCCTGGGCACTGCTTTTGGAAGTGGAAACCTTAAAAAACAAACAAACAAACAAACAAACAAACTTTGTTTTCTACCAAGTGGTCAATGTACCTGTGAATAATGAGCACTGAAGCCAGTCTGAGACATTTCCATTTCAAATGAAGCTGCTGACTGGTCAGCTGTAGCTATAACAGAAAGATAAACACCTGTTAGTACAGTGTTGATTTGAAGAAGACAGAGGTCAATTACAATCTGGGCTCTTTACCAACCAGAACTTCCAACATCTTCTGGGTATGTTCAGCCACACATTTCTCAACCCAAAATTCCTAGGTAGGGCTGGGTGGAGGACAGAGAAGGTTAGCAGAAGGGCCATGTCTAAATTCTTGACTGATGGCTTCCCCACCCTTGCTGGAGAAGTTGAGAAAAATCCATTCATGCTTCTGTTCTTACACTGTAGATGCCTGGGGATGATAAGGCACTTTGGACTCAGGGGGTTAAAGGTGAAAGCACTGAAGTTGAAAACCTCTGTCTGTCCCTGACACTATGAGGATTCTGCTCGGACATTAGGCTAAACTCATCTGCTGTGTTACAGGGCTGAAATAATTTTATTCACATATCTAAAGAGGTCTCTTGACTCTACCATCCCCACCTGTATTTCCAGCAACAAATCCTCTTAGAATTCCATTATTTGATAAAGGGTGAAGAGTTCTGGGTTTGTATTTGCTCTAAATTCTGGTGGTAGATATCACTCACAAATTGGGAGGAACTTTTTGATGAGCTCTAGGCTGCATGATGTACAATCACGTATTTTTTTTAAGAGTCTGTACCTATTTTATTTTATTTTATTTTAGTCAATGGTCTGTATGAGGTTCAGTAGCAAGCATTAGATCTTTTTAGCTTTCTAAGAGCTCCCTGAATCTGAAAAGTTTTTAATGAGGATTTCTATGGGCAAGATTCTATACCCATTTTTAGGCTCTTTATTGAGATACAGAGATAATCAGAGCATTCCATGGAAAATGTGCTACTCTCAAAATATTCACCAACCCAAAGCCACAACCTCCTAAGGGGATTGCGGGAATGTTGATTCATTTACTTTTAGTAGGGAGTTACTGATTTATCTGGCTTTGCAAATAAGTTAAAAATAGTGCATAATTGTAACAGCCAGTCTGCCTTTTCATTGAGGCATGAGAATAATTAAATTTGTGAAATAAAACTTATTTACTTGCTATCTGCTATCATAAATCTGTTAACAAATACATCAGTGATTGCCTTTTTTAAGGACTAGGTTAAATGGGGATATCAATCTAGAATTCAAATGTATCGTTTTAATTTCATGTATGAATTATCCTCTAATTTAAATGACTGAAGGGCATTTTAAGTTTTTAAGTCCATAATGCTTTATGGTGTCTTTTTTTTTTTTTTTTTTTAGATTTTATTTGTTTATTTGTTTATTTGACAGAGATCACAAGTAGACAGAGAGGTAGGGAGAGAGAGAGAGAGAGAGAGGGAAGCAGGCTCCTCGCTGAGCAGAGAGCCCGATGCGGAACTTGATCCCAGGACCCTGAGACCATGACCTGAGCCGAAGGCAGCGGCTTAACTCACTGAGCCACCCAGGTGCCCTTTATGGTGTCTTTTTATTTATCTTGCAAGGCCAACTGCAAGAGAGCAGCAGCAAACACCTACATATTTCCAGTACCTCCTCCTGATGCTGTTCTGCTTACAGCTGAGAACAGAGAGAGGGGAGCTGTGTGACGTTTTGCCTGCTGTACTGTCCTCATGGTAATAGCATCTCGCACATCTCTAAACTTCTTGCTGTCAACTCCTCCCAGGATTGTTCATGAGTACTGAGATAACCACTCGCCCCACTGCTCAGCATGTGCTTAGGAATTTCAGCAATTTCCCCAACTTTTGCTGGGAAAGGGAGACAGACCATTTTCTGGTTTTGATTGGTCAGGTTGGTGGCCTGTTCTCATCACTAGGTGGCGCTGTCTGTGGCAAGCAGGAATTTCATAATCCCTGCTATTTACCACCTAAAGATAAATGTTGATAGGAAGTGGACACTTCTCAAGTAACAAGGAACTGAAATCCTTTCTGCTGTCCTTATGAAGAAAATCCGAAACAGGCTAGTCAAAACACTGCATTTGGTTAGGCCTGAAAGTGCAGCAGTAAAGATGTGGGAGACATTTTAATCTGAGGGCATTTAAAAAATAATTTTGCTTCTAAATATACAGACTTCTTACAGTTTCCGGGCATTCCAACATGTAATCTTTAACTCATGGTGTGGTTAGTTTAGAAGCAACACAAAAATGTAATTTAAGGAGAATTGGGCTCCTCTTCCCACAACTGCTGATGTAGGCTTCATCTCTACAAGTTCTATAAGGTTATATTTATTTGCTTACTTAAGATGAGGTTTAAAATGGAAACTGTATTATGTTTAACTATCTAATGTAACAATCATTTTCATTTAAATAGTCTTTATGGACTGTTTCTTTCCTATCATGTATCACATTATTGACTTATCAGATCGCACTATTAAAAATAAAAAAGTACACAATGATTTGGAAAACTTTGTATATGTCCCTGAGACCATCAAAGCTTATGGTCTGGCCTATTAGTAAATGACACTGGGATAGCTACTGTGAGACCAAAGCCACTTAAAAGTGACTTGTGCAAAGAATGCAGGACAGCCAAGTAATTTAAAAGCAGCTGCGACTTCAGATGGATAAGTAATTCAAGTGCTCTGTTTCCAAGGGTACAGGAGAAAAGCAGACAGGGCAAAAGGGAAGCAGAGAAATGAAATCTGCATGGGCTGTAGCTGCTCATCAAATCTAAACCAAATCTGTCACTTATGGGTCATGTTCCAGTCATGAAATCAGCAGGGCGAGTCATCACCAGCATTTTTTTAATTGAAAGAGAAGAGAGAATGAAAATGAGAAACTATCAGAGTGCTTTGTACATAATAAGAGTGGTTTTGTGAAATTCTGTTTTATTCTTCTACTTATATGTATGTGCACTAGATCATGCAGAAGTGGAAAAATTTTCCCTTCCTCCATTCCAGGTTTCTTGGCCGGTTTAATAATTAACTTGACCTAAAACAGACGAGGCGAACAAAAATAAATTTATTTTCATATGGGACCCCCCAAAATATGAGATGGAAGGGCAAGTGGGGTCAATTGACTCTTATATGCCCTCCTGACCTAAGGCCTGGGATAGGTACCAGGGGACCTTAAAGGGAGGAGGGCAGTTGACAGGACATAAGAAGCACAGATGTTTAGTAATTAGAAGTTTGCCCTGCCACGCAGGCAGGTCTTTCCAAGCAAAAAGTTGTCCTTGGTTATAGCTCTTTTTCTGAGCCAGGGCACTTATGTAAATTATTTTAGGTAGTTAAGGAAGAGGTTAAAGTTTTTCCCCAGTCCGCTGGGTCTTGATTACCTTCAGCTCAAAATAATCTACGTGTTAAAGTGACATAGTTTGGGGTGGCCTACTTTACTCCCCTTTAGTGACCCATGATAATAAATACACTACGCCTTGTGACTCTTTCCTTTCCATACATTTTAATATGCTGTCATTGGTCAGTTTTTTGCATTTTCCTGGTCATTTGATGCTCAATCAAAGTGGTCTACCTTGTTTTACTTAATGCCTTTCTCATTTTATCTTTCTGTTCCCCATTATCAGGTCATATCAGGATGACTGACAATGTGGTTTTGAATTTCTGTGTTGAAGATGAAAGCAACAGTAGTTCCATCTGTCCTCACAAGGACAGGGCCCACTGAATTCGGATGAGGCATAAGAGTAGAATTCTCTGGAAAAAGGGAAAGAAGCATGTTCTTTTAGTCTCCACTTATCAGAGAATATGAAAAAGAGGCTTTTTTTTTTTTCCAGTTTTCCCGGCATAACAATTCCAGACTTATTTTTTTTTTTGTCAGGCAAGGGCTAGTTTCAAAGTAATTTGTTACTTGACATCTACCAAAGGCAGAGGAAGGAATGCCATGACTCATTATCCTCAGTAGCCAATCATCATTGCAAAAATCAAAAAAATCTATAAAAAAGAATTATGACTTAGACAAATATAGTGAAGCAATGTTTTGCTGTTGTGGGAGTTGAGACAGAGTTCCATAAAGAACTTTAAAGTAGGCAAGAAGCAAAACAGGAGAAAATAAATGAACAACGAAGTTACTGCAAACAAGAAACAGTTCCACAGAAGCCCAGAATAACACAAACATATGAAAAAAGAAAACTTGAGCTAGTGCCCCCATTTTCTAAACCTGTGTCCCAGAAAAGGACTAACACATGCAGGCACATTTTTGTTCTGGTGAATCTACACTGACCATTGCCTCCCTTCAGCCGGCTTACAAAGAGAGCTGCCGACAGACACGGTGCTGTGTGAGATAGCCATCTCAGGGAAGGATTTACATAAAAGGCACTATTCCATGCTGGCTGGAATAGTGCATGAGCCATATAGTAGTAGGAATAAATACTAAAACCCCATTACACTGAGTTTACACTGTAGAGAGAACATGTAGGATTATAAGAACTAGTCATACCTTCCAAGGCAAATATTCTTTCTCCCAGAGCTTCCACAATGGTAACTAGAGCCAGTTCATCAGAGACATTGAAGAAATGCTTCTCGGTGGGTTCACTTGCAATTGATTTGATTTCTTCCACAAATTTTTCAGTGCTTAAATTTCCTCTGTTATAGCTCCCAAGAATCTAAGACACGACAAAATGGCAAGAATGTATTTTAAATTCTATGTGTTAAATAAGGATCCCAAGCATTTCGTCAATAAACAAGAGAGTGTGTAGTACCTTAATGTAATGCGGTTTTTATGTACTTCCACATTCCTGGAAGAACAATCTTCAGGATATGTAGATTCCTTAATATTAATTGTTATATACTATGATTCATGTAGGAAAATATAAAGGGCAATCTTGTATGTTTGTGGAAGTTTCTTCTCTTGCATTTCTGTGTCCCTGTTTAGGAAAAGCTCTATCTTTTTTTTTTTTTTTAATTTAATTTAAAAAATATTTTTATAAACATATAATGTATTATTATCCCCAGGGGTACAGGTCTGTGAATCGATAGGTTTACACACTCCCAGCACTCACCATAGCACACACCTTCCCCAATGTCCATAACCCTACCACCCTCTCCCGACCCCCCTCCCCCCAGCAACCCTCAGTTTGTCTTGTGAGATTGAGAGTCTTTTATGGGTTTGTCTCCCTCCCGATCCCATCTTGTTTCATTTATTCTTTTCCTACACCTCAAAACCCCCACGTTGCATCTCCACTTCCTCATATCAGGGAGATCATATAAGTCAATCAGAGAAAGACAACCATCATTGATTGATTGACTTTCTCTGATTGACTTATTTCACTAAGCATGATACCCTCTAGGAACAGCTCTATCTTTAAAGTCTGACAATTCAAAAGTAAGTTACGGTTTCTGAATGTCTCTGGTATTATTCCAGCCCATGCCTCCGCCATTTGCTGGCAAAATCAATTAGCAAGTGAGTTACTTGATCTTGAAGAGGCAGTTCTTCCTGATAATCTTACCGAGAGGCAGTCCCACACATATATTTTTTAAACAGATGATAAAATAGATAGTAATCTAACTTGGCAATCTAGAAAATAAACAATCAGGAGATTCCTGTTTGAAACCAAATGCTCAAGACAGGGACACCCCTCCACACCCCCCACCCTTTTTTATAGAGAAGAAAGGCAGGAGTTATCTGTTATAGTTCACTGTAATTATTTAGATGTCTCAGCAGGTTTTCTCAAACACCTATTTTATTTTTTAAGTAAGGTTTACTGAAATATAACTTATATACAGTAAAACTCACCCTTTTTAGTTATACAATTCTGAGTTTTGACAAACCCACACAGTTGTGTTACTACCACTTCAAGAGGTAAAACATTTTTCTTTTTTTTTTTTTAAAGATTTTATTTATTTGACAGAGAGAGAGATCACAAGTAGGTAGAGAGGCAGGCAGAGAGAGAGGAGGAAGCAGGCTCCCCGCTATGCAGAAAGCCTGATGCGGGGCTCGACCCCAGGACCCTGAGACCCTGACCTGAACTGAAGGCAAAGGCTTTAACCCACTGAGTCACCCAGGCACCCCAAGATGTAGAACATTTCTATCAGTGTCCCCTCTTGCCCCTTTGCAGTCAATCTCTTCCAACCCCTAACTCTTACAAACCTCAATATATTTTCTGTCCCTAAGGCTTTGCTTTTTCCAGAATGTTATATTTATGGATTCATATAGCATGTAGTCTTTTGTGCCTGACTCCTTTTATTTGCAGAATGCTTCTGAGAATCATTCATGTTGTCCCATGTATAAGAAGTTCAGGATTTTTTTATTGCTAGTAGGGTTCCATTGGGTAGATGCACCCAAATTGGAAACAAACCAAATGTCCATATAAAGTATGGGACAAATTGTGGTAGATTAATACAATGTATATTAAAAAAATGAATGACTGATGCACAATATATCATGGGCAATCATTATGTTGGGTGAAAAGTTAGACACAAAAGAGTATATACTATATGATTTCATTTACATAAAATAGAATAGGCTACTTAAGCTGTGGTGGTCTAAGTCACACCAGTGGTTACTACAGAAGTGAGTATTAAAAATATGGAAGTATAGGGAACTTTCTGGGGGGTGATGGAAATGTTCTGTATCTTGATTGAGGTATCAGTCACATGGGTGTATGCAATTATCTAAACTCATTAATTTGTTTACTTTGTACATAATTTTCACATTGAAATTCTGCATTTCATTGTATGTGTTAATTAAAAAAACAAATGAACTTTGATGGCTTATAATAATATGGATGAATCTTAGCAATATTAAATTTTAAATGTCTTAAAATACTATATGCAATATGACACACTTTTTATAAAGTTAAAAAAAGGAAGACTTGGAATTTTTTTTTAACTATGTATAGATACCAAGAGATTAGAAAAGCAAAACAAGAGATGAGTACAGTATTTGGGCTGATGGTTATCAGGTAGAGGATGCCAGGTGGTGAATGTAGTCAGGCCCATAGACAGTTATTATACTGGATACTTAAAATATGTATACAGGTATAATAATAAACATGGAAACCTATGAAGTGGGCCATGCTTTCACAAATGATGAGGTCTCCTAAACCAAGGATCATGATTAATTCAATTCTGTGCTCCTGGAATCCAAAAAACAAAGATAAGATCTTCAACTTTGTACTATTGCTTATTTTTAGAATAATCTACTCCTTGGGGACAAGAAAAGTCATGACCTCCAGCGACCATGAAGCTACTGGAAATTTCTAGCTTCACTTTCCATTTTTAAATCATGACATAGATTTGTCTAGCATCGTTAAACTGAGACTCTAGGGTGCCTTCAAAGTCCCACTGCAACACAGACCTGCAGTAGTCCCCAAACACAGTTCAGCATTATGGACTGGGTGGATCCTGGACACAAGGCGGGGCTGGCACAGGTGGAGGCAGCAGTCAGTCCTGGTCCTCACTGGGTCCCCCTCCCACAGACACCTGCCTCTCTCCTCTGAGAACCCTTTTCCCCCCCGACCTGCCACTGTCCTTAAGCTGCTTGTTCTAGGCATCTGCATGGATAAATGTCAGATTCAAAGTGGTAGATTTTAAAACTGGTATTTTTACTTAGAAGAACTGGTATTTTTATTTAGAAGGATACAACTTTTCACTTATAGTTAGAAAAAAGCTAAAATTACTGTTTTAGGTGTTGCGATTTATGATCTACCACATACTTGTTTTTTTGAATCATAAAATGTATGAGGATTTAGATTCATAACTGAATCATTAAAATGTACCCTAAATGTTAAAATGTGAGCACAAGAGTTGTGTGCCAGGTAGTAAGGCCGGAATTCAGAGAGTAGCTCTGGATTTGTCCTTAGTGAGAAAGTGCTGGGGGATTTATTCTTGGTTTCTCCCCCTGGCTTGACTCACACCCTCACCCCATTCCCACGGAATACTCGAGAGGAGTCTCGAGCAATACCGCCTATCAGCACACACAGGTTTTCACTGAGGCCCTTGTCTGTTCTTTAGTTCCACATCTACCTGTAAAATGCGTTCATGAGGCACAATGTGAAGAACTTTGTGCTACTTTGAAAAACTGGGCAATTTAGGAAAACTGGAGCTGGCTCTAAGGAAATCAGTACACTATTTGGGTAACTTTTGATTTTGAACCTAACTCTATACTCCTTGTCCAGGTTTAGGTAGAAAGGTCAAGGTCAGGAGTCTGAAAAATGGCACCAAAACACAAAAACTCAGACCCTGTCTACTTGGCTAGAAAGCAAATGACAACCATCAGAAATGGTTATATTTGAACGGAGACCACTGGTGCTTTTCCCACGTTAGCTACTTGGGAGAGAGTTAATGGAAATGAACGTAGAGAATTGTCCAGATTAGGGAGGGAAAACTCAAGGTCCACTTGTTCTTATTACATTGAACAAATTCTCTCTTATACTTAAAAACAATTAAGATGGTTGCCTTATAGTTGAGGATTTCCCCACATCTAGATGGACATGCCCCAGGGAAAGCACGGAAAAGGCAGGAAACAGTCTCCAGCCTCCAGAGCCTCCGTCACACCTATGTGTCCATTTCAGGATCACTGGGTTCTTGCCCAACACCTTACTCAACACCCTGTATTCTCACATACTGTTAGGTTCCTCTTTTGTCAGCAGCTTTGCTATGCATGGATTTCTTTTAGATTCATACAAATTCAACCTCATGTGAAGCTCTCTGGGTACCCATTGTTTCACTTAATTTATCTTAGAAGTTTTTGACATCCTGGGCTGGAAAGTCACCATCTTTCCCCCTTAGTCCCTGTTGAACATATTCTAGATTCACTGTCACATTGACAAGTAAACTTCCATTTCACTTATGAAGTGACGCATTTGAAAATACACATAAAAATTGTAAAGATGTTTGGTCCATGCATGGTTGAGATTCTTAATTGTGATGTAAATGTTATCAGACACTTAGTGCTCTATGTGAACTTGGATAAAGTTCAATGGGAAAAATGCCCAAGTGACATTCTTAAATAATAAAACATAAATGGAGCATGAGAGTATGTATTTTGAAGGAGATATAAGAGGAAAATGTTCCTAGGAAGTGCTGTGACTTGCATCCAGTTTGAACTATTTTGTATTACAGAATAAGAAACGAAAACGGAAATGTATTTTGATCCTTCACCCAAGGATCCAGTGTTTGCAGAAACATTATTTTCTATGAATGAGAAGAATACAAAATAATACTTACAAATCACTTCTGTTTCACTTTGTACAAATATGTCAAGCCCCGGCATTTGGTATTCTGTTAATATTTACCTCAGGTAGACATTCAGAATTGAAGTTCCCTTGAGGCAGATGTGTCAAATGTAAAGTGTGTAATACATTTACATGTACTACTGTGTCTTTTGTGTGCAAATGAATGCAATGCTAAAATACTTTCTAACTTCTCTTATTTTCATGTGAATGCTGTAAATGATCACATTTCAGAGTCATTATAATCCCAGCCATTATCATCTCAGAATAGAATATGAATGTAAAACAGTTTCCTGCTGGCAATGTCTAGTATCCTCAGGTAACAGAATACAGACCATGTAGAATACATACCAGTTTAGGACCCTCACCAAATCTGAGAGTTTAATGGGTCATGTTTGCAGTCTTATCATAGAGTGCTTAAATTTTCAACAGTCAATTATTTTGGGGTATTGTCTCCCCAAAACACACCTTTGTGGTGTTCAGGATCAAATGGTAAGTTAAAAAAAAATTGAGTAGGAAGAACAGCCCAGGTGATAATAGGAGCAGACCCCCAGGTATATTTGAAGCATGAACGTAGCTTCAGAAATGCCTAAAACCTTTCTGTGTGAATGCACAAGGAGAGAAAATAAAATAACTGTCTTATTTCCTAGTTTGACACAAACTAAAAAATACAAGTTTCACCAGGGAAAAGAAACATGAATTGGGAAAATAACAGTTCTTGCTGAAGTGAAATTTTCCTATACATTATTTATAAAATATTAAAGAGCAATGTAACAATAATTCATTGATTAAAACAGGAAAAGAAGCCAGGATATTATGATTCTCTAGGAAAATCAATGCAATTATGAGAATGCTTTTTGGCCAGATGGGAGGCAAAGTATGAATTATCAACTAGGGATCCAACCAAGGGAACACAGTGACTTAAGGACAAAAAATACTGTATATGTAGCCAGACACCCTGTAAAAGTGATATAAGTTTCACTTAAAATTAAGTCATTCATTGATAGGTACAGTATCTGCTTTCCAGTGAATTTTTTTTTTAATGTTGTCAATGCTGCTGATGGTTTATTCAAATCATTGCCTGCTACAGTGGTACCTGGAAAGCCAGACTATATTCTTTGGGAGGAAGCTGAACAAATGATAGAACTTCTGATATCCAGTTGTCTGGGATAAACTGGGCATACACTTTTGCACACTGAAAAGACTAGCCATAGACTCTCTGGCCAGTATCACTGAGTGAAGCCTGGACCTATGGAATTATCTCAATCACAGAAGAGATCAAAATAGTTATAGCAATTATTATAGTAAGGAGAGGTACTAATGGATCGATAGTAATTGGCAAAAGATAATTTATAGTAACAACAAGGGGAAAAAGAAACAATTAAGTATTTTAATTTTTCACATCTGTATCCCAAATAAAAAAGAACATTGTTGGAAATTTGGGCTCGCTCCATAGTTTGGCTATGGTTGATAATGTTGCTATAAACATCAGGGTACAGGTACCACTTGGCACCTGTATTTTTGTATCCTTTGGGTAAATACCCAGTAGTGCATGCTGGATTATAGAGAAGTTCCATTTTTAACTTTTTGAGGAACCTCCATACTGTTCTCCAGAGTGGCTGTACCAGTTTGCATTCCCACCAAGAGTGAGGGGGGTTCCTCTTTCTCCACATCCTCACCAACACATGATGTTTCTTGTGTTGTTCATTTTAGCCATTCTGACTGGTGTGAGGTGGTATCTCACTATGGTTTTGATTTGTATTTCCCTGATGATGAGTGATGTTGAGCATCGTTTCAACATTGATGTCTTCTTTGGAGAAGTGTCTATTTGTGTCTTCTACCCATTTCTTAACTAGTTTATTTGTGTTTTGGTGTTGATTTTGATAAGTTCTTTATAGATTTTAGATATAACACTATCAAAATGGATAAAGAAGATGAGATACACACACATATATATATATATGCACACATATATAGACACACAATGGAATATTACTCAGCCATCAGAAGATGAAATCTTGGGGCACCTGGGTGGCTCCGTGGGTTAAAACCTCTGCCTTTGGCTCAGGTCATGATCCCAGGGTCCTGGGATTGAGCCCCATATTGGGCTCTCTGCTCAGCAGGGAGCCTGCTCCTCCCCTCCCCCACTCTCTGCCTGCCTCTCTGCCTGCCTGTGATCTCTGCCTGTCAAATAAATAAATAGGATCTTAAAAAAAAAAAAAAAAGAAAAGAAAATGAAATCTTGCCATTTGCAACAACATGGATGAGGCTAGAGTGTATTATGCTGAGTGAAATAAGTCAGATAGGGAAAGACAAACACTATATGATTTCCCTCATATGTGGAATTTTAGAAACAAAACAGAGGAACGTATGGGAAGGGGGAAAAGAGGAAAACAAATCACAAGAGACTTTTAAAGATAAAGAACAATTGGAGGGTGATACAGAGAGATGGGAGGAGAATGGGTTAATGGGTAATGGGGATTAAGGAGGGCACTTTGGGATGAACACTGGTTGTTATATGTAAGTGATAAATCACTGAATTCTACTCCTAAAACCAATATTGCATTTGTACATTAACTAACTAGAATTTAAATAAAAAATTGAAAAGAAAAAAAAGAATATTTTTGCAATCAGAAGTTGCCTTATTTATAATCAAGTCATCTTGGTTATAAAATAAATACAGTCACCTTGTCCCTGGGAGTCAGTGAGTCAATTTTGTGTTCTGGGAGTTTGTCAGGGATGAATCACTCTTCTTCTTCCCTTCCTACAGTGGGGCAGGATGTCTTTCACTGATCATACTTTTGAAAGGAAAGGAGGAAATCTCACTGATGAAATGCTGGAAAACCATTATGTGTAATAGCTGATTCTTACAGTAAATACAAAAGATTTTGTTGAAAAACAACTTCGGTTAAACTCTTATAGTTCTGAAATTTTTTTCTTCCTGGGCTATTTAAAGAATCAATTTATATTAAGAAGACCCTCTCCTCCTAGGCTGAGGGCATGTGCTATGGAACTGAGAGCAAAAGGAAGGTTGTACACAGTTGTTAGTGAAGCTGAGATAAGGTTTGGGAGTCCATGGGGGAATCTCTGAAGGTTTCTGTGCAAGGGCACGACACAGTTTATCTCTAGCACCATGATTTTATTATTTCATGGTTGTAAACTCCTCTAGTTGAAGATCGTTAAGAAAAACAATATTTATTGGTTGCATAGCTTGCCATTGTGCTAGATGTTTTCAGTCATTATCTCACTGATTCTTTATCTGAGAGAGAGAAGAACAATACTTACCATTTATCTTTACAGATAAAGAAGATGAAGTTTCGAGTATTAAGTGACTTATCCACTGTCACAAAGGCAAAAAGGGAGCAAAGTTCTTTCTAGCTCCTAAATATACTCTTCTCTACTCTCCCTGCCTTCTTCTTATTTTAGAAAATGTCCATGGGTCTGTTGTTGTTTAAGGTTATAACACTATGGGGCAGGCTTAGTGTCTCTATGCTAGGTCTTATTGCTCACGTACAAGGGCTGGAGAAGACTGCGGTGCTCTTTGGTAGTCTGGAGAAGTGAGTAAAAACAGTTAGGGCAGTCCTGCCCCTTCCAGATATCTGCGGCGGCAAGAAAGAGAGATTGGGGGCTGGGGAAGAATAGCCCAGGGCAGTGGTATATGTGGTAAGTCAAGGGGCGTCTAGAGTCTTGGTCATGTAGCCTACAGCCACGAAACCTAATGTCCCTTGGTTTTCTCATTCATAAAATGGGAAAAGGAAAGTTTCCCTGCTCTCTTTGGAGTGCCATGAAGGATGAAGAAATGTATCTAGGACACAGAAAAAAAAAACCCAAAAACTATTCTAGGTTACATATGCATGATAATTTATTTTCCATATTTCCTTTTGAAAGGTAGAATTCTTACTTCTCTTTTTCTAAATGTCCCTCTTCATGGGGTGGCAACATGAAATTGAGCCATCTCAGTTCATGGAACTACTAAAAGTTGATTTAGAAAAAAAATCACTATTAAGAGGTAAAAAGCACTTTATCGCCTTTTTATTTTTTCCATTTTTGTGACACTAATATTAATAATAATAGATTGTTTTTATATTGATACAGAGCTTCTCACAAAGAGCTACAGTACTTGTATGTAATATCTTCTACATTATCAATTGCAGGCTAGGCTTTTCCTTGGAATTAAATGAAATTTGTTCTCTGATCCTTTCCCCCTTCTTGTCCAGCTTAAACGAAATTACAGAGAACATTTTAGAGCTGCTGGCTCCTTCACTTTGGCTGCACAGTTAGGGACTATGAAGTAGGGAGGAAATGGAAAGTTCGGCTTTGTAATGCCACCTGCTTTGGTTTTCTTTTTGACATTCCTCTGGCTATTTGGAGTCTTTTCTGGTTCCGTACAAGTTTTAGGATTATTTGTTCCAGCTCTGTGAAAAATGTCAATGGCATTTTGGTAGGGATTGCACTGAATGTGTACATTCCTCTGGGTAGCATAGACATTTTAGTAGTATTTATTCTTCCAATCCATGAGCATGGAATGGAATGTTTTTCCATTTCTTTGTGTCTTCTTCAATTTCTTTCATGAGTATTCTGCAGTTTTCTGAGTAAGGTCCTTTGTCTCTTTGGTTAGATTTATTGCTAGGTATCTTATGTTTTTCGATGCAATTGTAAAAGGGATCAACTCCTTCATTTCTCTTTCTTCTTTCTCATTGTTAGTGTATAGAAATGCAACCGATTTCTATGCATTGATTTTACATCCTGCCACTTTGCTGAATTCCTGTATGTGTTCTAGAGTTTTGGGGTGGAGTCCTTTGGGTCTTCCACATAGAGTATGATGTCATCTGTGAAGAGTGAGAGTTTGACTTCTTTGCAGATTTGGAAGACTTTTATTTCTTTTTGTTGTCTGATTGCTGGGGCTAGGATTTCTAGTACAATGTTGAACAACAGTGATAATAGTAGACATCCCTGCCAAGTTTTTGACCTTAGGGAAAGCTCTCAGTTTTTCCCCATTGAGAATAACATTTGCTGTGGTTTTTTAGTATATGTATTTTATGATACTGAGGCATGTTCCCACTATCCCTACACTGTGAAAAGTTTTAATCAAGAAAGGATATATACTTTGTCAAATGCTCTTTCTGCATCTATTGAGAAGATCATATGGCTCTTGTCCTTTTGTAATGTAGTGTATCATGTTGATTGATTTGCAGATGTTGAACCACCCTTATGGCCCAGGAATAAATCCCACTTGGTTATGGTGTATAATCCTTTTAATGTACTGTTGAACCCTATTGGCTAGTATCCAGGTTAGAGTTTTGGCATCTATGTCCCTCGGGGATATTGGTCTGTAATCCCCCCCCCTTTTTTTTCAGAGCTTTTATATTTGAGTTTATTCTTCATTTAACTTTCAAAACACTACTATAGTTGAATATTAAAACAAAAACAATAGTAAGTAGTGAGCTATGATTATAGTCCTTCACTCATTCACTACTGCACATAAAATGCCAGCAGTGTTATTCACTGGCCCCATTAAGAGGTCTGACACTGAACACCACCCCTGGGATGATGTTCATCATCCTCATATGCTTCCCCATTGTAATGGCACCGTCTTTCCTGATTTGGATCAAAGTCCACCAGTTCTACTTGGTCCATTTCATCAGTCTCTTCTACTTCCTTCCTCTCAGGTAGGAGTTTTTCCAGCAAAGAGAGTTTATCAGGAGACAGAAAGCCATTCTCAGGAAAATTTACCTTAAATTTGATGATGAGGCGACCCTTCTCATATGGCCTATGATAAATTGGCATGCCTTCATTTAGCACACACTTGATATCTCCATGCTTGACAATTTGACCTGGATGAGAGGTGATGACAATGGTTCGGTTGTCAAGAGTAGATATTGGCTTTTGAAAACCGCACAGTGCTTCAACCAGCTGTATGTCCATACACATGAAAAGGTCTTCTCCTCACCGAGTAAAAACAGCATGGTCCTTCTGATCTAAAACAATGATAATATCTCCTGGTTCCAGTCCTGGTTCTTGGTCTCCCTCACCATGGAATATTATCTTCTGGCCATCTTTCATGCCTTTGTCAATATGAACTAGAATCTTCTTCTCTTGAACTATCTTCCTTCCATTGTAGCTTTTACATCTATCTTTAGGACTGATCCGTTCCCCATGGCCCTGGCACTCCATGCACACAGACTGAATTTGCTGAACCATTCCAGGTCCTATCTGATGAATTCTTATTTGCATTTCAGTACCTTGGCAATTGGGACAACACTCAACTGCTCCTTTCTTACCACCTCAGCCTTCACATTTATCGCAAATCACATTCTTTTGCAGAGCTAGTTTTCTTGTTGCACCATTATATAAATCTTCTAAGGTTACTGAGAGCTGATGCACAACATTTTTACCTCTCCTTTCTCTCTGCATTCTTCCTCCTCCTCCAAAAAACATATCAAAGATGTCCATGGGGGAGCCAAAACCACCACCAGTTCCACCTTCTTTAATTGCCTGTTCACTTCCTTTGTCATATAATTCCCTTTTCTTTGCATCAGAGAGTACTTCATAAGCTTGAGAAATCTGTTTAAATTTCTCTCCTTCATTTGGATTCTTATCAGGGTGGTACTTCAAAGCCAGTTTCCTGTAGGCCTTTTTCAGTTCTTCTTGGGTGGCATTGGGTTTGACCCCCAAAACATCATAACAAGTGGTTTCTTTCACCATTTTCTACAGCCAGTGAGAGGGCCGAGGCCGATGTGGGGGAGCGGGAAGGAGCGCGTTGCTGGGCGCAGCTTGGGTAGCCGCTGCTCCTCCGCGTCTCACCAAGCGTTCTGGAAAGTTCCGCTGTAATTCCCTTTTTTGATGGGGTCTTTGTCTGGTTTGGGGATAAAGGTAATCCTGGTCTCATAGAAAGAGTTTGGAAGTTTCTCCTCCATTTCTATTTTTTGAAACAGCTTCAGAACAGGTATTAATTCTTTAAACGTTTGGTAGAATTCCCCTGGGAAGCCATCCGGCCCTGGGCTCTTGTTTATTGGGAGATTTTTGATTACTGCTTTAACTTTCTTCCTGGTTATGGGTCTGTTCAGGTTTTCTCTTTCTTCCTGTTTCAGTTTTAGTAGTTTATATGTCTGTAGGAATGTACCTATTTCTTCCAGATTGCCTAAATCGTTGGCATATAATTGCTCATAATATGTTCTTGTGATTTTTTGTATTTCTTCAGTGTTGGTTGTGATCTCTTCTCTTTCATTCATGCTTTTATTTATTTGGGTCCTCTTTTTTTTCTTTTTGATAAGCCTGGCCAGAGGTTTATCAATCTAATTCTTTTAAAGAACCAGCTCCTAATTTTGTTGATGTGATCTGTTCTGCTGTTCTTTTGGTTTCTATTTCATTGACTTCTTCTCTAATCTTTAATAAGTCTCTTCTCTTCCTGTTTTTAAGTTTCATTTGTTGTTCTTTTTCTAGCTCCCTTAGGTGTAAGGTTAGGTTATATATTCAAGACCTTTCTTGTTTCTTGAGAAAGGCTTGCATTGTTATACACTTCCCTCTTAGGACTGCCTTTGCTGCAACCCAAAGCTTTTGAACAGTTGTGTTTTCATTTTCCTTTGTTTCCATTTTTAATTAATTTTTTATTTTTTATAAACATATGTTTTTATCCCCCGGGGTACAGGTCTGTGATTCACCAGGTTTACACACTTCACAGCACTCACCAAAGCACATACCCTCCCCAATGTCCATAATCCCACCCCCTTCTCCCAAACCCCCTCCCCCCAGCAACCCTCAGTTTGTTTTGTGAGATTGAGTCACTTATGGTTTGTCTCCCTCCCAATCCCATCTTGTTTCATTGATTCTTCTCCTACCCACTTAAGCCCCCATGTTTCCATTTTTAAAAAATTCTTGTTAATTTCCCGGTTGACCCATTCATTCTTTAGTAGGATGCTCTCTAACCTCCTTGTATTTGAGCTCTTTCCAAATTTCCTCTGTGATTGAGTTCTGGTTTCAGAGCATTGCAGTCTGAGAATATGCAGAGAATGATCCCAATCTTTTGGTAACAGTTGAGACCTGATTTATGACTTAGTATAGGATCTATTCAGGAGAATGTTCCATGTGCATTCAAAAGCAATGTCTATTCTGTTGCTTTAGGATGGAAAGCTCAGAATACATCAGTAAAGTTCATCTGGTCTGGTGTGTCATTCAAAGCCCTTGTTTCCTTTTCTGCTGAGATGATCTGTCTATTGCAGTGAGTGGGGTGTTAAAGTCCCCTACTATTATTGTATTATTATTGATGTGCTTCTTTAATTTTCTTATTAATTGGTTTATATAGATGGCTGCTCCCATGTTAGGGGCATAAGTATTTACAACTGTTAGATCTTCTTGTTGCATAGGCACTTTAATTATGATATAGTATCCTTTCTCATCTTTTATTACAGTCTTTGGTTTAAAATCTAATTTGTCTGATATAAAGATTATCACCCAGCTTTCTTTTAATGTCCATTAGCATGCTAAATCCCTCACTTTCCATTCCCTCACTTTCAGTCTGGAGGGGTCTTTGGGTCTAAAATGGGTCTCTTACAGACAGCATATAGATAGGTCTTGTTTTTTTTTTAATCCAATCAGATACCCTGTGTCTTTTGATTGGGGCATTTAGCTTATTTACTTTCAGAGTAACTATTGAAAGATATGAATTTAGTGCCACTGTATTACCTGTAAAGTCCTTGTCTCTGTTTCTATAGATTGTTGCTGTTTCCTTTCTGTCTGTTACTTTTGGGCTCTCTCTCTTTGCTTAAAGGATCCCCTTTACTATCACTTGCAGGGTTGGTTTGGTGACCACAAATCCCTTTATTTTCTGTTTGTCCCGGAAGCTTTTTATCTTTCCTATTTTGGATGATAGCCTAGCTGGATACAGTATTCTTGGCTGCATATTTTTTTCATTTAGCAACTTGAATATATCATGCCAGTCCCCTCTGGTGTGCCAGGTCTTTGTGGATAGGTATGCTACCAACAGAATGTTTCTACCTTTGTTGGTTATGACATTTTTGTCCCTGAGCTGCTTTCAGGATTTTCTCTCTGTCTCTGAGATTTGCAAGTTTCACTATTACATATCATGGTGTTGACCTATTTTTATTGATTTTTAAATGGGGTTCTCTATACCTCTTGGACTTGAATGCCTGTTTCCTTCCCCAGATTAGGGAAATTTTCTGCTATAATTTGTGTAAATATACCTTCTGTCCCCCCCTCCACTCTCTTTCCTCTTCTTCTGGGATCCCAATTATTCACGTGTTGTTTCATTTTATGATATCACTTATCTCTCAGATTATCCCCTTGTGATATAGTAATTGTTTATCTCTCTTTTTCTCAGCTTTTTTATTCTCCATCATTTTGTCTTCTATATCACTAATTCTCTCTTCAGCTTTCTATATCAATAATTCTCTCTTCAGCTCATTTATCCTAGCAGTTAGAGCCTCCATTTTTTATTGCATCTCATTAATAAACTTTTTGATTCTGACTTGATTATAGTTCTTTTATTTCTCCAGAAAGGGATTCTCTAGGGTCTTGTATGCTTTTTTTCAAGCTCAACTAATATCTTTATAGTCATTATTCTGAACTCTAGTTCTTGACATCTTATTTATATCCATACTGATTAAGTACCTGGTAGTCAATACTGCCTCTTGTTCTCTTTTTTGAGGTGATTTTTTCATCTTGTATTTCCTCCAGAGAGTGGTCACTTTTCTATTTGTAGAGTTGCAGCTATTTTTTTCTTAGATATCTGGTTGAGTTTGTTTGTGTTCAGAATGACTTAATAGCTATCTAGCTGATTCTTGGGACCAGATGAAACTAAGGTCTCCTATACCTCCACCATCTTTGATTATTCTGCAGACAATGTATTTATTACTAGCACATTCTCAATTTCCTCCTTTCTTTCCTCCCTTCCTTTTTCTTCCTCCCTTCCACTTTCTCCTTTCCTTCCTCCCTCTTTTCTGCCCTTCCTCCATTCCTCCCTCCATCCTTCCAGTATTCTTTCCCCTGATGAGGGTCCTTTTCTCCTTTCCTGCACTTCTTTTTCCTTTCCTATTTCTGTCTCTTTCTTCCTCTTGTCCTTCCTTCCCTAGGACACAAAGGGAGCAAGACCCAATCCTGCCCCCACAGAGTGTACCTTCAAATGGAGAAGATTCTCCTTTACAACCTTGTTTGTGTAACTTTCATAAAATAATCATGATATGTACACACCTCTTATCTTCACACCAGAGTTTGAAAGCCATCTCTAGCCATATACTTACAGCTATGGAAAACCGCTGAATGTTTTCATCCTCACAGTCTTGGATGACCTTATTTAGTTGATGGTTGTCATGGGACTCCCCATCGGTCACAATTACCATGACTTTTTTAACTCCCCTTCTGGCACCCCGAGCTTCAGTGAAAGCCTCCTTCCTGAAGTGAACACAGAGGAAAGAGAAGCAAATAAAACACCATCCCTAGGTTAGGCAAATGGTAAATGAAAGAAAAACACTGACAACTCTAGTTAGAACAGTGCTGTCCCTCCAAGATCAACATTCACAACCATTATTCAAGCTGGGAGGCATGATGATTGTTATTTGTAATAGTTTTAGATTTCTCCCAGATGATGAAGAGGTCACCATTTTACTAATCATCACATATCCCATATACAAAGGGCAGCAGTATTTCATTCTTTGGAAACTTCTCAGGGAAGGTATGACTAGAGTACACATCAGATCTGGAGAAGTTCAGATCTTAAATACTTGCTCAGCCACTCTTTTCTCTATAAACACTCATTTATTCTGCTTTTGGCAGAAGTTTTTGCTTTGTCTTCATTTCCACCACATCTACTCTGATGTTTATAGAACAATATGGAAATCCTCTGTGCTGAGTTGACAAGATGGGAGAAAAAAGAATTTTGTATGGCTGTGAATGCTTGAGAGTTTTCTTGGATATGGAGGAAAATTGGACATAGCAATGAAAGACTGCTGATGGCTGTGGTATGAGTCAGTGATAGAGGAGGGCTGTGGGGCACAAGAGTGGATGGAGTACCTATGAAAGTTGTGGTCTGAACTAGGTTTTAGGACACTGGTTGCTGGGTGTGGGGTGGAAGAAAGTGGAACAAAAAGAAAATGAAAATGCTATAACCTAACTGCAAAAACAGAATTTTTTATTTAATTCAAAAAGCATTTATGGAAAGAGATGGAAGAGAAGTGAAATTAACAATTTTTGTTGTCTTGTGCTTCTACACACACACACACACGGGCATATTTTTTTCTATTTTCTTTTACTCACTCACATTCCTTTCTGGAGTCAAGTATATTTTACTTAGGAATGAAATAATGAAAAGATTTCATATAATATTTTTTAGATCTTTGTATAAAATGCAGCAATCATTATGCTGAATGATCCCTTTCAATATTTTTCCTTGGTCATGAGGACAAACAGCTGCAGTTTTTGATATGCCCCAAAAACACTTCTCTTAAACTAACCTTCCAAAGGGTTTGCACAATATACATTAGTTTTACTGTAGATACACAGTAAATATACACAATAGTAGGTAATTTGTGAGCAGGCTAAAAGATCTTGGTGATGTGGGCAAAGGGATTTTATCTCTGGTTATTTTCCTTTGAAAGGCTTGAATATAAATGTGAGAAGTTGTTAACAATTGTTGATTTGTTTGGTCAATACATAGGATTTTGTTATACTATTTTTTACATTTTTAAATTTTTGTTATAATTTTCAAAATAAAGAAGCTATTTTTAAAAAAGTAGGCCATTAGGGAAATACATATCTCTGCCCTCTACACTATAAAGATAGATTTTCTGACCTCTTTATATGTACAAACAAAGGTGAAAACAGATGTTAAAGTCCAGTCTTTAAATGAAATCCAGATATGGATATCATATAAGATTCAATCCTTTTTGCAGTCCTAACTCCTTAGAGGATTATCAAAACTTCCTAATTCTCTTAAAGATCCAGGCCATTACTGAAGGAACCTCAACCAGTGGAGATAATTAAAAGACATTTCTTAAAGAAAACCTGGTAGATCTAAACAAGGGTTGGTTTTATATAACGTAAGAGTAGCCACTGGCAGAACTCCTGCGTACACTCTCTCTGTTTCAAATATCTTCAGCAAATTGCCATTTACCCCCCAATACTAACACCCAATGAAAATAGAAGTTAAGCATTCTAACAAATTAAAAATACTGTTTGTAACTGGCCCTGCCAAAAGAACAATTAAAAATATGCTTCAATGTGAAAAACTAATATACAAGAAAGATACTTAGTAATACCATTATAGAGTTTTATTTATATAGAAAACTCAATAAACTATGTGTCCTACAGCTAGACCCTTTGTGAAACATGTAGGCAAAAACCATATAGGGTCATGGTATTTAGAGTGTATTTATGCAGAAGCAAAGCAGCCAGAATATTTCTTCAGTTAGTTTTTAAAGATGAATATTCATTCTTAAGTGGTTGCCTCTGGAAAATACACAGCTCCCTACAGGCTCAGAGCTTTTAAAGAACACTTTGATTTACTTTGAATGTGCAGTCACATTTAGTCAATTATTTAAGAGGGTGCATTTAGTACACCTCAACATGTGCACTCTTCGTGCATGCAAACTGGTGATCCTACAGGCAGGTAAATGTAAAATTACCCCATCTGTTTGTGGTTATTTTCTCTTGAGTTCCATGTAAGTAGAACCACATGCTTCTTTAACACTTACCAGTTCAATGCTGCATGTAAAATTTTAAATTTTTGAATATCCAACTCATTCTTTAGAATATCCATATTAACTATTTTAACCCCCTTAAAATACTGATCTTAGCAGGCAGGTGAAATGAAAGTGTGGCTAATTAGCTCTTTAAAACCAGAAGAGAGTCCAAAAGTTGAAGACACTTAACAGAAGGATCCTTAATATTAGTCAAACTTTATTAGATTTCCTGTGATTTTGGTATTGTTTAGTTTTTGTTCAGAACCTTACTAGCTTTAAAGGCAAATCAGGAAAAAAAATAGCAAGATATGAAAGAGTTGAATGCAGTTGGCAAAAATACAGAAAAAAATGTTTTACATTGTAATCGAAGTAGAGTTCTGTAGCTTTTCATAGAATGAAGTTCAACCAGAGTGGACATGTGCTTTCCACGGACGGTAGGAGGAAGAAAGGGATGTAAAGTAGAGGGGATTTGGAGAAAGGAAGAAAGTGTGCATGAATGATGAAGTTCTTACAACTCCTTTTAATCTTTGCACTGAAAATATTGTCAATTACAGGAATATTGAACTTGACCTCTTAAAAACTGTTACTTGAGAGTTCAATAGCCCTACACCAGGTACTGTAAAATTATGGACATATTAGGACATAAATACTGTGGAGTAGAAGTGGATGAATATTATCCTTTTTTTAAAAAAAAATGAGATTCCTAGAAACTGTAAACAAAGAACAAAGGGAAAAGATATTCACTAATATTATGTCTTAGTACCCAAGAACATGATGCAGCAGACTATAGCAATTTTTGTGACTGAATTTTCCATCATTCAACCTTCAGAATAAGAGGAAAGATATGAAGGGTGGGGAGACTATATCATAGAAAAACTTGGTCCTAAACCAGTTAGCTAATCAATGGGATCTAGTTTTTAAAAAGATGGCTTTAGATCTTGTCAAGGTAAATACTCAATCAACACTTCAAAGGGGTTGATTGTGAGTAGTTATTTTTGCAGTCTTTTACTTTGATTTATTTTTTAGTCCACATACCTGGCTGTGTCTATTCCAAGGGCTGTCATAGTCTGGCGGCCACCTCTCTGGATTATTTTATTTGCTGCAACAAGTACCTCTTCCGTTGAGGAGTACTTATTGAGGTTGAACTCATGGGTTACATTTTCTCCATACTGTACAATTCCAACCTGAAATACCAAGCCCACTGTGAGTTAGCCACCTAGCAATGTTCCATTATCAATTTTCTTTCTTTATTTAAAGATGTGGATCAAATATACATTTTTGTCTTTTAGTTTAAAAATTCATCAGTTTCATGAGTTTAAAATCATGAAAATGATTTTATCGTTTATCATAAAATCAGTTTAAAATTCATCAATTCATGAGTTTAAAAATTCATCAGTACACAAATCCTTCTCTTTTGACAGCAATAACCATTGCTACATGTGGATAGTTACAGCCCAGAGAACAAGAATGATAGTGCTGTTATTAAACTTCTCAAACAATTGGTTTATTTCTTCAGTAGTTTCTATTGAATGGGTCTGGCAGGCCTTGGGGGTGGGTGTAGAAGGTGCTGTATGCTGACCTGCTCTCTGCCTTCATGGAGCTTCTAAACTAGACAGAGACATAGAGTTTCAACCCATGATCATTCCAATGCATGTTCAACTGTGGAGAGGGCTGTATTGGAAAAGCTGCTTAGCAAGGAGAACCTAAGGTCCTACTTCAGAAGAGGCTCAGGGAAAGCCTCTTAGAAGTGATATTCAAGTTAAGACTGAAAGGTGCCAGGAGGGTGGAAACCTACTCTGGATGGAGGCTGAGTGGGAGGATGGGGTCCACACAAGGGGAATCTGTAGGTCCAGAAGAGGAGATGAGCAAAAAGCAGGGATGTCCTGAGAACCAAAAGGAAGTCAGTAAGCCTGGACCAGGCTGTGAGGGGAAGTGAAACAAGATGAGTCTGGATGAGTAATAAGTGGGGCATGTATCTGGGGAGGGCTCATACATGCTTCAGGCTTTATCTAGCTCAGATGTAGTTTCATTTCTCTCCTGCCATCCCTTCTCATCACCATCCCGTTTCATGTTCTCTGTCTTCCCTTTCTTTGTCTTGCCTCCCTCCTTTCACTCTGTCTTTTGCATAGACTGGATAATGTGGGCAGCTAACTGCAGAGCCACCGTAGAGTAAAATGATACAGAGGGTAAAGTGTCCTGATTTGATTTCTCTTGCTCCTTATTCTTCTCCTCTCCCCTAGAGATGCCCATTTTTCTTATTCATTTTTAATACCTTTCTTTAAATGTTGATGTGAACCAATAGACGAATCTACATCAAGAATTGTGACTGAAGATAACTTTTTATTTAATTTTCTTTCCCCAAAATTCAAGATTCAGAGGATTCTACACCCAAAGGAGTGTCTTTTTTTTTTTTTTTTTAAAGATTTTATTTATTTATTTGACTGACAGAGATCACGAGTAGGCAGAGAGACGGGCAGAGAGAGAGGGGGAAGGAGGCTCCCTGCTGAGCAGAGAGCCCGATGCGGGGCTCGATCCCAGGACCCTGGGATCATGACCTGAGCTGAAGGCAGAGGCTTCACTGAGCCACCCAGGTGCCCCCCAAAGGAATGTCTTAATGAAGAAATTCTGGGCACTACATTTCTTGGGTTGGGGAAGCTATTTGAGACAGGCTATTTTCTTTCCCAGGCAATTGTGTAGTTTGTTCATTGATAAAGTTGCCTCTTGCTTGCTTCAAACCCATCCTATTTCCAAGTCTGATCCTATTTCCAAGTGTCAGGGGGATCGACATCTACTTTCCAGCTTCCTTTGCAGATGTCACTGTTGTCAGAAATCTTCAGGCTTAATTACATGTTTGATTAAAAGGTACATTTCCACTACTGTGTCTTCTTGTAAGCCAGATGTATACTCTGGCATTTTCAGAAACCAATAAGAGAACCTTCCAATTTAAAATAATTTTTATTATCTTTGAGCTACCTTCTAGAGTACATTAGACATCTTGGAGCAATTAAGGCCACCATACTTAAATAAGAGTAGTATCCTATATTTTTAATGCTTTTAAAAACCTTTTTCCTAATTTATTCAGATTATAGTAACAGAAATTAGTACCATATTTTATAAATGAGGAATTTAGGTTTAGAATACTCTTCATGGCAGAGAAGGGTTTAGTCTAAGATGAGAATTCCTTATCCCTGGGCTTTTTCTATCACTCAACCTCCTCTCTACCAACACACACCTCCCTAAAGCCCTCACATTCTCTGTCACCTCAACCTGCTAGTTTCCACTAAAAGCTGCTACCTCCATCTGTAGTACCTCCAGGTGTACTAAATACTAAGTACTAAATACTGCAGCACCTCCATCTCAATTTCAAGTGTTCTTCTGTCTGGCCATTAACTTAAACTCATTTACATAGTATATCTAATTCATCAATTCCTTCACCACATCAAGACTTCTAATTAATTCAGAGATCCTACTTTTTTTTAAAACTTAGCCTAGATTCCATGGTCCATCACCATAATCATTTACTTGCAGACTTTAACTCCTTTAACCTTTTTCCCCTCCATTAATTCACTTGGCTAACTTCCAACTCTGGTTAAGTCCAAATATCTCCTTTTCTTTGCATGCTTCTGTGACACTAAATGTTTCAACACAGAAATCACACAACTTGTCGACTGGTCTCACTTTAAAGTTATGGCCATGGATCTCTAATGTGGTTGCACATAACACCGCCCAACAGTCCGACTCCTTTGTACTAATGAATGCACTTTGCTCCATTTATTGAGTTCCATCAAATTCTAGTCCTAAGATTTAACTGTTCAGGGAAAAGAGAGTATCACACTGATACATGGGGAGGAGGTCACATGAAAAGAGGCAAACAGGTTGTTTTATGCCATAATATTTGACATTTGGAACACATTTTACATATCCTATAAAACTTTCTATGAACAATTGGATTACTGGACACCAGGAATAGCAGAAAAATTTTAGCTCCTTGGTAAATCAGAAATCAGTGCTTTATATCTCCTCTCTCTCTTTCTCTACCTACTTAACATATATCTCAGTTTTGTAAGTTTATTCTTTAGAGACTTTTTAACTGCCAGTTGCCTCACCCTTTCTTTCACTTTGTTTCTAACAACTCTACCTGACAGTCTCTTCAAATGACTGACTGCCCTTGGACTGCTAGAGTTGCTTTGCCCCAGAGGCTCAAAGAACCAGAAGTGCCTGGAAATTTTCTCCCTCCTCTCCACAGGCAATGTCTGAACCCAGGCAGCAAAAGACCGGTCCCTTGACTCAACTTGGAGCTTCCCTTCCAGATCAGCTTGAGGTCTTGATTTCACCTGAAATCACACCCTTGATGGTCCTCAGTTGCTACTGTTTTGCTCTGCCAAATATCTTACCATTTTCTTTTAAAAGCCCCTTAGTAAATCACTGTCACTTGGCTCATTTTCTTAGAGTTTGTGTCTGGGAAACCAGACCTAAAGGAGGGAGAGAGGAGATATAAAACACTGATTTCTGACTTAACAAAAGACTAAAATTTTTCTGTTATTCTTGGTGTCCAGATAATCCAATAGTTCATAGAAGGTTTTATAAGATATGTAAAGTATGTTGCAAATGTCAAATATTATGCCACAAACAGCCTTGTTTAATTTCCGTATAGTCTACCTCTTTTCATGTGATCCATTATCTCTGTTTCTGAATTTCTTCATCGGCCCAGGCTAGACCTCACTGCCTTGAACTTAGATTGTGTCAATATTTGGTCTCTCCACTCTCGCTTTCCCTCCAATTCCATTCTCCTCAGCTCCTTCTACATATTCATGGAAGACTAAATGTCTTGAAATTCTGCTTTTATCACATAACTTCCTTGTTCAAAAATCTCTAATAATGCTCCATGGCCTACTACAACAATACACTTGAAAGATACACTTTGAAATACACTTTGAAGGAGGATTTTTATTCTGCGTACAATAGAAAACAGATAAAACTTCAAGGTGCTCCTTGAAATACTAGACCTGTAGGATAAAATTCAGTTTTCTTTCCCTGACCTGCAGTCACTCAACAGCTTGACCGCACCTTCTTTGTTCTCCCTCAACTTTAGGATTCCCCAGACCCAGGGGCTGTCCCTATCCTTTCTCATCCCTCTAACAAAACTAAATTTTTGCTACCCATTCTGGAAGATCCAATTCAAGCTTCACCTTCTCTGCAAAACTTTCCCCACCTAGTCACCAATCTAGTTCATACTGATGTGGCTCTTCTCTAAGCCCTGAGGCAAACTTATCTGTTTTGCTCCTGTGAATACAGCATTCTTCTCAACTGCTTTGTATGCGTGCTTTATCTCCCAAACTACATTGTATGTTCTAGAGGGGCAAAGAGGGGCAAAGAGCATGGACTATGTCATAGCTTTTGGTATCTCTTATCCCACACCACTGCTTTGCTTTGCTTACAGTTGACCCGCATAAATTCTTACTAGATGACTGTAACATTTCACATAAGCAAGTAGAAAATTGAGATAGCAGGGAAATAATGATAAGCAGAAAAAGGGAGACAAAAATAAGTGTGGGAAATGAGAAGACTGAACAGTGGAAACTCAAATCTCGGAAATGACATAGTGTGGGACCCTGGCTGATACTGGGCTGCATATTTCCTTAGAAAACAGGCCGAATAAGGCCTGCTCTGTCTTCCCCATAAAAAGGGTGCCATTTATTGATTTTCATCACATGAAAATGGTAAAATCACACACAAAAATATAAGTAATGCTTGCTGAGTATTGATGAGACTCAGTGAATAAAAACGGTTTCAGTTCCAGCTTAGTGTATAATTTAAGGCAGGTAAAAACAGATTCATACAAGCACACTGTGTATAGGCACATATGCAACAGAATCAAATAAAGGTGATGTAAATAGCAAGATAAAAAGTGAGCCAAGTGAGGAATACACATTGTAAGGAGACTGGAGGAGAGAAGTACAAGCATAGTTACTGTCTCACATTGAAAGGCCTCATGGAGGGAAGACAACGTAGCCTCCTGAGTGACATACCCAGGTAAAGAACACACAGTAGGTTATGAATGTAGAATGGGAGAAAGCAAAGCTGTCTGGAGCTTGGAAAATATGTAAAAAATGATGAGGAATTGAAATCATTCTAGGAATTGAGAAAAATAAAAACAGCCAATAATCATCATATTCAACTTGAAGCAGCCGGTTGCTTCAGTTGTTGGAATGATACAAAAACCAGAGGGTAGAAGCTAAGTAGAACACTGTTGAGTATTGGAGATAGAAAGATTCTAGGCATGTTTGCTGAATGGAAATAAGTAAGCAGGGATGGCAGCTAAAAGAAGCAAGAGGTTCGATGTAGAGAAAGTGGAAAAACAGTAGCTTATGACATCAGTAAGAGTACGGGAAGATAGTAAAAACACTGATAAGGAGTGGGTGAATCACAAGTAGCACAGTTCCTTTTCAGAGACACCTGGAAGGGAGGCCTTTACTTCCTAGGGAGATACAGTTTGATCTTCCTGATTAAGTAAACAAAAGATACAAGTATATAATTATAGTCTAAGTCCAAAGAGAACTAAGATTCAGGCTAGAGCATAACTCAGACACACAACTGGCTGAGGATTCTGTTACAGGAACCAGAGGTTTCTAACACTGACTCAAACCTTCCATTTAAACGTGAGATTTAATCCTTCTTCTGCTAAGCCACAGACTAATATTCCCTTACTCCTTTCCTAGGGAGTATTAGCATCCTTTTGTATGTTACTAGGTATGATTTTTAAGGAGTGCCATGGCCAAGAAATCTTGGAAAACAATGGGTAACACAAAGTTAATATGTATCTTTACAGCAAGACCCCCTTCTACAACCTCTCTGTCTCTCCTCCTTTAGCTCTTTTGTCTGCCTTTCTTTCTCCTTCTGCTATTTATATTGACTTAAGTTAAAAAAAAAGCCACAAATTTCAAATGCAAAAGACCAAGGCTTTCCTCTTACTCCTGTCCCCAGTTGCTCTACTCTGACTCATAAGCAAATTCTTTTGAAAGTGCTCTGGGGGGGGGGGGCGCTGTGCGTCCCAGACTCTTGGTTTCAAGCGGGGTCCTGATCTCGAGGTTGTGAGATTGAGTCCTGCATTGGGCTACATGCTTAGTGGAAGTCTGCTTGTGATTTTCTCTCTCCCTCTGGCCCTCCCTTCCTCTCTAAAATAATAAATAATAAATAAATATTTAGAAAAAATGAAAGTGCTCTTAGAATCTTTAATATGAAAACATGAATCGTGAATCATGAATTGGAAGACTTGATACAATTTATTGTTATTTAACAGAACATTCTTTGCGAGGAACATATTCAACACCTTAAGCAACACAGTTTGGAAAACATTTTTTTAATTAAAACATTAATTGATCTTGCAAAGATCAATTAATTGTTCTGCCTCACTTACCTTTGTTATAGTCATGATATAATATCATGTACTGTAGTTGCCCAAATATAAGATTTTATCTCATTTCTAAGTTGGAAGTGTTTTGGGTTCAGGGACAGAGTTTTTATTCATTCATTCATTCATTCATTCATTTTTCAAACTGCCCATGGCATCTAGCATAATATTCAATCAGTAAGATACTTCATATATATCTGCTGAATTACAATGAATTAATTATCTAAGAGGCTTTGTTTCTTTTGGGGGGTCAAGAAGAAAGAGGAGGAAAGTGAATGTGAGAAATATAAAAGAAATCACTGAAAGGAGGGCCTTCTCATTTTTCTCTCATGAAGCTTCAAGTCACAGCAGAATGACAAAGAAGTTTAAGAAAGAGAAGTGTACAAAATAGCTATTAAGTGTATTAAGTCGAAGAGCTATGAAGGAATGGAATTATTTCTCATTTAGAGTTATATTATTACTTTGTATTGTTAAGTCGCTGTTATAACAGCAGTGCCCAAATTTTTATTTCTAGCACAAACTAAGTTTCTGGGCTTTCATTCAACAATTAACATTACCAACTCAATGGCTTCTTTAGGGAAATAATGATAGGGTAAAAATAATGAAGTTTTCTCTGTAAGATGCACAATTGTTTAACATGAAAAGAGCTCAGCCTTTGTGTCTGACCAATTTTCTCTTTCCTTTTACCAAACTATGGTACAAAAGCCCTGCCCTGTAATATGCTTCTAATGTAATTAAGTCAGAGTATGATGTGGTAATAATACAGACGGCAGTCCAAGTGAACCATCAGCACAGGCCATTCTGAGGCTACATTAGCTGAAACCATGCTTAACCTCTTGTCACTATGGAGAGGGACATAAATGGGACTGGTTTCCAAGGAGATGAAATGAGTCCTCAGAAACATAAAATTGATAGATGATAGATATAAGTCCTAGGAAAAGGGTGTCTTTAGCTGTCCTCTTGGATGCTGCCACAATGAAACGCATCCAAATTCAAAAACGCAAAGAGAGAGTAAAAGTAAGGTTCTGAGGAGACAGGAGACTGTGGCAGAAATCAGAACGAGAGGTGAATGGGGCTAGGGATGGAACATCTGCAGAGAAAAACCTGAGATCTAATGTAAAGGGGTGTTGGTGGGGACAGTCTCCACAAACAAGTACTTCTAGCTCAATGACTTCATGAAATAGAATGAGAGAAGGAGGTCATTACAACAATGATTTTTAACACAAAGAGAAAAATCCCAGCAATGAAATTTTCCCAACCCAAATGATTTACCTCCTATGTGTTGGGCAACACCTAACACTCTATTGTATGTCATAAATAAAAGAATTAAGGCCCCATGCTGTCAAAGCGGAATTCATAGTCTGCCAGGAGAGACAGACACATGAAGCAAAGAGTAGTGCTACCAGCTGATGAGAACAATAAATGAAGGGTGAGCACAGGATACAGGAACATGGGAGGAGAAAGAATTGTTCATGGGAAGCAGGGGTAGAAAGTGACAGAGCAAGTGACATAGGAAATGAGTCTATGAAGTTTACCTGGTACCTAGGGCCTGGGGTAGAGAAAGTCTCTCTGGACAGAGGGACTCATGTGGACCCGGATGACGTGTTCAGGGAGGGCCAGAGAGGGGTGGCTGCAGAGCAAGAAGGGAGGCCACAAGGCACCAGGGAGGCAGGGGGCAGTGGCAATGATTGGTGCCAGGTAACAGATGCCGTATAATCCAGGGGAGAGCTTGGATATTATTCAGCAGGTAGAGATACATTTTTTTATCCAGGGAAATGCTATGATCTGAACTTTACCTTGGAAAGACAACGCAGGTGACTTATGCATGGAAGTAGGGGAAAATGGAGACTGGGTGATTAGTGATCAAGAAGATTCTCCTCATTCATAGCACCACTGTCAGAAACTATAGCCTGATTGACAAGGATACGATTGCAAGGCGCAGTCAGGGTTCTTTTCAGACTTCAAAACAATGAATCAGACCTCATATTTAAGGCTTCTAGGGAAATGGCCATAAAATGTGCAGTAAAAAGAAAGATAAATAATATTCCTAAAATTTAATTAATTTCTCTCTTTCATTTTGCCTGGTTTAATGTTATGCTACACTCTTGATAGCAACAATCTAGACATTGTTCCATTAGTATATTTCACTTTTATATCAAGCCTCACAATTTACTGGGTTTATTTAGGGTAATGCACTCGTATTTGGCATATTTATATCATTCTCATTTATTATTAAAAGCAATGTTATGTTTAGGTATTGAGGATCAATAAGGCCTCCATAATGTTTACACCATCATATCTTTTATGGCAAGCTCAGAGTGTTTCAGGTTTGTTTTTATAGGTGGTTTTTTTTTTAAAGGCAATTTTATAGCCTTTACTCTGTCTTGGGTAAAAAACTGGTTTACAAAATTTCCTTCAGTATCTTTCAAAAGTCTTAATGGGGCCACACAGAAACATGGAAGAAATTTTGAGTAACTCTTTGGAGTTGATCTTTTTGTCATCATGTTGCAATTTCCTAATATATACTAATTGTCATATGGACATTTTATTTTTTTAAGTTTTTTAAATTTTAATTCCACTTAGTTAATATGCAGTGTAATATTAGTTTTGGGTGTACAATATGGTGTGATTCAACATTTCCACACATTATTCTGTGCTCATCACAACAAGTGCACTCCTTAATGTAAGCTTTTTTATTTGTTTTCCATCCTTCTCCCTTTTTTCCTTTTTTTGTTTTTTTTCATTGTGTTGACAACTACTTTCACATCTTTGCAACTACCTTTCAGGACATGCAGTTACTAAGTGACAAATCTATGACTGCAGAGAATAGGTTATTATATTTCATCTTTACATGTTGTACTGAGTGCATGACTATATCAATATAATAAACAAGGACTCATGAGGTATAGTCAGAATGTAAAATTTAAAATATCTGTTTAAAAAAATAAAAACCTATATAATTTGACCCTTAAGGAACACAGGTTTGAACAGTGTGGGTCCACGGATACATGACTTTTTTTTTTTTTTTTGTAAATACAGTATAGTACTGTAAATGTGTTTTCTCTTCCTTATGATTTTTTAATAACATTTTCTTTTCTCTACCTTATTTTATTGTAAGAATATAGTATATAATATGTATAACATATACAATATGTTCATCCATTACTTCTGTTATTGGTTAGGGCTTCCAATATTATGAACTAATAATATAGATTCCAATAATATGGACTATTAATAAGTTCTCAGGCAATCAAAGGCTATATGCAGATTTTTAACAATGCAGAGAGTCAGTGCCCCTAATCTTCACATTGTTCTAGGTCAACTGTATTTTAATTTAGTTGTACCACATGAAATTGCTATATTTCTAGGTTAAAAAAAAAGATCAAATAACAATAATTTCATATAGTTCAACCTAAATTAAAACAAACTCAAGAAGATAAAATATCAAAGTTGATTTGTAGTTAATTTTTCTCTACTCCCTTTACTTACTTACTTACTTAGAGTGGGTGAGAAGCATGTAGTTGGCAAAGGGGCACAACTGGCTGTTTCTTTGTTTCTTTACTCACCTTTCCTTAGATCGTTAGCTGTAGTTTCTGACCTCTCCAGGAACAAGGGTGGGGGAGATGAATAAAGGATACAGGAATTCTTACTTGACTGGTGCTATCAAGACATTTGCAAATGACAGTACAGACAAAAGGTTGATATCCAGAATCTATAATGAACTCCTCAAACTCAACACACACAAAACAATCACATCAAAAAATGCGCAGAAGATATGGACAGACACTTCTCCAATGAAGACATACAAATGGCTATCAGACACATGAAAAAATGTTCATCATCACTAGCCATCAGGGAGATTCAAATTAAAACTACATTGAGATATCACCTTACACCAGTTAGAATGGCCAAAATTAGCAAGACAGGAAACAACATGTGTTGGAGGGGATGTAGAGAAAGGGGAACCTTCTTCCACTGTTGGTGGGAATGCAAGTTGGTACAGCCTCTTTGGAGAACAGTGTGGAGATTCCTCAAGAAATTAAAAATAGAACTTCCCTATGACCCTGCCATTGCACTCCTGGGTATTTACCCCAAAGATACAGATGTAGTGAAAAGAAGGGCCATCTGTACCCCAATGTTTATAGCAGCAATGGCCACGGTGGCCATACTGTGGAAAGAACATAGATGCCCTTCAACGGATGAATGGATAAGGAAGATGTGGTCCATATACACTATGGAGTATTATGCCTCCATCAGAAAGGACGAATACCCAACTTTTGTAGCAACATGGATGGGACTGGAAGAGATTATGCTGAGTGAAAAAAGTCAAGCAGAGAGAGTCAATTATCATATTGTTTCACTTATTTGTGGAGCATCACAAAAAGCATGGAGGACATGGGGAGTTAGAGAGAAGGGGGTTGGGGTAAATTGGAAGGGGAGGTGAATCATGAGAGACTATGGACTCTGAAAAACAATCTGAGGGGTTTGAAGTGGCGGGGGGGTGGGAGGTCGGGGTACTAGGTGGTGGGTTTATAGAGGGCACGGATGGCATGGAGTACTGGTGTGGTGAAAAAATAATGATACTGTTATGCTGAAAATAAATAAATGAAAAAAAAGAGACATGGATCAGATGCTATAAGGTATTAGCAGCCTTCATGTGGGTTCTCTGCAGATTTCCCTTTATTTACATCCTTGTCTGAGTGAATATATTTCACTACTGCAGTCCCTAGACATCAGGGATGTCCTCTGCTTTTGTTTGCAGAAGGCTCTGCTCACCTCCGGAAGAGTCTATGAACAGGACCTAGCCTGATTCCACAATGATTCATAAACACACACTTCTTTGTACTCATGGATCCTGCACCCGCAGGCCAATTCAACCGCAGCTACCTCTCATCTGATTGCCTGTCAGGAGCTGGTCGGCTGCTGTCTCACCCCTTAGGTATTTCAGGCAGGGATCAGGCACTAGTCAACTGTGTGTCCCAACTTTAGTGGACACATTGGGCTCACTGCTTGATCCCACTGAAGCCTTTCTCACCAGGCTCTTTTTAGAGAGAAATCTTCACAAATCCCCTCAACTCTCTTTTAATTCCTTTATACCCTTGAGGTGGGTGAGGAGTCTAAGAATTCACCATGCAGCTCTTAGCTTTCTATCTATCTGTAGCCTCTCTCACAATTTATTTTTATATCTTCCCCTTTCAGGAATGAAGGCAGGGAGGATAAGTAATTGGTCTCTGCCGTTTCCAACCTGGGCAGGTTCATTCCTCCTTAGGCAACCTGGTGGTCCCCCTGCTCCTGGGAGGTCGCCTTATTGATGATGAACTTAGTGCGCACACCCGACTGGCATAGGACGCTACAGTCCAGAACTCCTAGGCCCAAGCAATCCTCCTGCCTCAGCCTGTCGAGTAGCTGGGACTACAGGTGCACGCCATCACGCCCTGCAGTGGTGTACTTGGGAGGAAAAATTCCAGAAGCAAATTCTGCCGATCTTAAAGCAGAACTGGGTTCTTTAATTGAAACAAATAAAAACAAAAACAAAAGACAAAACAACCCAAACTTAATTAAATTATGTTATAATGAGTCAGGGGAAAAAATGGTTGTTTAAAATAAATTATGTTTTTGGAGAGAATTACTATAAGACTACATGAAAGATATCCACACTTTTTAGTACACGTTTCTTTGAAAAGGAAGTATTTTTCCAAAATTTCTACAAACAAGTAGAAAAACTTGTTTCTACAAACAAGTTTCTACTCTGAAGAAGAAACATTCCCTCTGAAGGAAGGTCAAACCTTAAAGGGAGTTTAAATGTGTTATACTTAAAACCCTATTAAATACAGATTAGCAAATCGATGGCTTAGTAAATATATTCTTTTCAATCTGTTTCATTTAGATAATTACTTACAAATCATAAATACAACTGAAGCCAAAACAGAAAAAGATTAGAAAATACTGAAGTATAAACATTAAAGCCTGAAGTATAAAGTAATATCCTTAAAATAATATTATAATGCCAGTTACAGAAAGAGTGTCTCATTAAATGTCCACCTATCAGAGAAAAATTTTTAAAAGCATTAATTATGATATATACATTTATTCAACAGAGTCTCATTAAGGGCCCACTATATCACAGCAAAGCACTGGCTGGTCACTAAAAAGGATTAAAAGATGATATAAAGTCTGTATCTAGAGAGGCACCAGATGCACATACACATCAATATGTAACAATGCATTCGTCTTGTATTTTTCAAACTTTACCATGTTTAAGAATCACGTAGCTTGCTTACTTAAAACGCAGGCTCCATAGCCCCACTCTGAGAGTCTCTGATTCTAAAAATGTGGGGGATAGCCCAAGCACCTCAGGGATTTGGAAAAAGAAATTCTACAAGCCACTTTTGGAGAAACACCACATTGTACAGAAGCCCTATGAGGGCGGTGGCGGTGTCTGTCTTATTTTCCATGATTATCCAAGCTCTAGTACAGAGCCTGGTACACTGTAAATCCTCAGGAAAAACATTCAAGTAAATGAATGAAGGAGTATGGCTAAACTCCACAATGAATTATATAAGCAAAATGTGACATAAAAATTCAGCCATTTAAGAAGCTCCTTTCGCCTTGGGAAGAAGGTTTCCTTGGTGACATTGGCAGATATCACAAATGACTCAGTGTACAGGATTGCATTCTGAAATACCCCCTCTGTGGAATGGGGTCCCAGAACTGAGTAAATGTGACCAGAGTCTTCTGTCTTGGAGTACGTTCATTTTCCTCCCATTCGCTGTAGCATCTGAACCCTTAAGGGCTGGCCCCTATGCCTCTGAATAGAGTGATTGTTCCGCCTTACAAAGACATAGGACTCTATAAAGCCCACACCAGCAGGCTAGAATTCCACTGGTAGCTGGCAGAACAGCTCCTCTATTAGGACTTTCACTATAGAAATATAAAATTAATTACAGTCTTAGTGGAACAGAAACATCAAAATTGCAGCAGAATGGCTTGGCATGTAAGCAATTGATTGTTACCTATTTCTTTACAAAACTGAGTCATTGGCACAGATACCCACTGAGGCAGTGATTATTTTTCTAAGAGAGTCTTGTAGATTTCCTTCTTGAAGTTGTGGAGCAACTTCAAACATGTCACTGCTGCACTAATGTCCACAAATAGCTACAGATAAATAATTTTTTACGGTGAAAGAGATAGATGGATTTAAAAGAAAATAAAATTTCCGGATGACTAAAATTTACTAGAAATTAAAAACTATTCCAAGACGACTCTTCAATTTGGAAAGAAAGGACTGGATAAGGAAGCAAATGGGGTGGGCAAAACAGGTGGAAGGGAAGAAAGTACATCATGGGGAAGGTAGTGAGAGAGGACAGAGCTGTGGTGCAGCCACCTCCTGGCAGGTGTGTCCGGCCAGGGAAGACCATGCCATGGGGCTGGCTGTGGAAGGACAGGGACAGTCATGATGAAATGAAAAGAACTAGAGACCTAATATTTAGGACAACTCTGAAACTTCTCCAGAAGCAGAGGTCTCAGCGAGGACAGAGAGCTTGACTGCAGTTGGGAAGCTATGGTTTCTGATCAGCCTCTCCCGCCCCCTCCATAAATTGAGATTTGGGACTAAATGACCTCTACAATTCTGCCATGCTTTAATTTTATGGCTCTATGAAATCTTATTGACCAAGGATAGAAAGGATAAGGGAAGAGAAGAAAGAGGGGAGAGAGAGGTCCTCAGAAGGGGGGTGGGGAATGGACCAGATGGAGGAGCAAGTCTCAATTCTGGAGTGGTCTTTTAAAGGACACGGGCTGCCTTTTGCCCTGAAGCAAGAGGAGATACAATATCCTCTCCAAACCTCTGGTAATTCACTTGGGAAGATTAATTGTAAATGAGAAACTTGCATCCAGGAAAATTACATTTTGTGATGCATAAAGGTACATTTTTAAAAATTAATTTTATACTGATTTCAAGATGTTCTTTATTGTAGTAGGTTATACAAAGTCTTGCCCCTCACCTAGCTCTTACTTCACCAGCCTCGAATTTCACTTTGAGGTCTGCATCAAATTTGCAATCTTCAACTACCTCCTTTTGGGAAAATTCATTTTATATATATGTGTATATATATATTTATATTTATAAGTATACATATACAGAAACATATACAAGCATATCATATATATATACACACACATACACACATATCTGTGTATCTGTCCTGCACTATGTGTGGATGTGGCAAACATTAAAGCAATCAGACCACTTTTTCAGTGCCTCAGAATTTCTCCAAAAGTAGAGCTCTAAGAGACAAAAGGAAAGACATTGGTCTGCATGTGCAGTGCTAAAATGTCCTGTGCTCTCCTGCAGTCTCCAAACCATGCAACAACCATTTTGACTCTGACTCCTGTGCTAATTTCTGCTCTCAAGGCACTGACTTCACTCTGACATTTAATTTGCCTGTTATCCACTGTCATTTCCATATTTTCAGGCCATAAATGTTTAATTAACATTAGATTAGTTAAACCCAAACTCAGTGTCTAAAGTGGAAGAGTCACACAAGAACTTTCATTTCATTTAATGGCAATAAAGGGAATGTGTTTAGAAATAGATATTCATGAGGAGAAAAAAAAAAAAGGCAAACCAACTATTCAACTTAACTGTGCCTAAAACATGGAGCATGTGTTTTTTGCTTAAGAAAAGACATTATTAAATATGAGAAAAAATGGACCTTAAGTGATATCTTGTGGTCACTTATGAACTTACTTATATAATATGAAAAAGGAGATTATAATATAATGTGTTCATTGGGATGTTAAATTAGTTTCCACATATTCTGAAACCTTTTTGTGATACTACCAAAGGTGGTTACATTATATAATTAAGATTTTACAGATATTTATAGGGAATATTTTCCAAGAGCATTAAAATAGCAGCTTTCATAATATTTTCTGTTTAGAAAATAGCAGGGTCTTCCAGTTCAGAGATATAGAATATAAAATTCATCCTGAATATTAGCTTTATTGATTAATTTATTTTCAGAGTATTTTGTATTATTAAAAATCTGTGCATTTTTATCTTTAGAACAATAGAAGTCAAAATGCATAGTCACATACCTGTGTCTGTTTAGGACCAATATCCATTCTTTCAAGAAGGTCATTTAAAAAAGCTGTAACACTCTCCCAGGGGTAAATACTGTTGGAGCCATCCAGGACTATGACTATGTCTAGTTGGGTGCTGCATTCTGTAACAAAAGGAGTCAACTGTGTAAATTTGGAGTTTGTCTTTTTAGATAGTATGAAGGTGTATGGAGTGTTTTCACAGCTGAAATAAGCTCATTTAAAAAAATAAGCCGATAGGGTGCCTGGGTGGCTCAGTGGGTTAAGCCGCTGCCTTCGGCTCAGGTCATGATCTCAGGGTCCTGGGATCGAGTCCCGCATTGGGCTCTCTGCTCAGCAGGGAGCCTGCTTCCATCTCTCTCTCTCTCTCTCTCTCTGCCTGCCTCTCCATCTACTTGTGATCTCTGTCTATCAAATAAATAAATAAAATCTTTAAAAAAAAGCAAGCCGATAGTCTACATAGTGGACGCATTGCTTTTATAATCAGAAAAATTAGTTTTAGGAAAATAAAGCTGGAAAATACTACTGCACTCAATAGCAATTGGTTTGTGATTCCTACCAAGTAAAACTCATCTCTACTTAATTTTAATCAACACTGTATAAGTTATCTTTGGAAATTTTCTCAATATGAATTTTATATAACTGCTCTCATTCTGAGTGTATTTCAAATGAGATTACTTTCTTCAAAGAGCCTCACTCTTTAAATAAAAACAATGTGACAGCTTTAGCTATGATGTTTAAACAAGACTCTGTTAAAGGTTATTTACACTAATAATCGGCTCCAAAAATAGCAGTGGGGTTTGGTTATATATTGGCAAAGCAAAACATTTACCTAAATTGGTAATGCTGGTAGCTGAGAAAATACTTCAGGCTGTTTGGTATGCTCCTCTGTATACACATGTCTCATTCACTGCTTAGACTTTTCAAACATGTAAGAACATTGCATAAAATGCATACCTCGTACGGGAGCAATGGAGTTCATGACTTGAAATGTGGGGCTGACGTCGGAACAGATTCCAGTTGTGTAATGCAAATGTCCACATCTATAGGCATATAAAGGGCCACATGCCTTTTAAAAATTAAAAACCATAAGATTAAAAATTATATAACAGGTTTTTATAAAGACTTAACAATGACAGCATTCCTGGTTCATTAACTAACTCTTTGCTTTCTTACCAGAAACCCTCCGTTTGGGTTGGTGACTAAAGTTGATCCAAATGTCATGTTCTCCTTGACTTCCGTGACATTGGGAATTGATGTATTAACTAAAAATAGAATAACATTTTATGAGGGTGGAAAATAGTATAATTGTCTTTTCATTAAGACATCCTATTTGTTTTGCTCATATCATAGCACATTCTTGTTCTGATTCAACTAAATAGTCTTCAAAGTATTATTAAGGAATATAATGAAAAAGCTAAGGCTAAAAACCTGGCTTATATCCCTGAAACTTTGTCTGGATAACTGTCTCAAATAGTTTTGTTGAACTGGAAAAGAATGCAGAACGATTGGGGTAATGAGAGAATGTGGGATAGCCTTTCACACATTTTTGCTAATTAAAACAAATAAAATACTTAATCTCATAATATTATAGGTATAATGTAAACTTACATACCTCTCTTGCATCTTATGTCTATATGTTTATAAATAACTAATGATAAAACGTGATTTCTGACGAGGGAAAGTGAGTAGTAGAGGAGGAAAAAACCCTTCAAATATAAGTTTATGACCATTAATTTCACCATCATAGAGACATCATGAGGGTAACAAAGAAAACTGGAGCAAGAATGGACAGTGGTCAGGACATCTGGACAGAAGAAAGACAATGAAGGGACCCCATTTGACATTCAAGATAAGAACACTGGATCTTGAAGCATGCCAACCTGGGGCGCCTGGGTGTCTCAGTGGGTTAGGCCGCTGCCTTCGGCTCAGGTCATGATCTCAGGGTCCTGGGATCGAGTCCTGCGTCGGGCTCTCTGCTCAGCAGGGAGCCTGCTTCCCTATCTCTCTCTCTCTGCCTGCCTCTCCATCTCCTTGTGATTTCTCTCTGTCAAATTAATAAATAAAACCTTTAAAAAAATTAAAAATAAAAAAAGAAGCATGCCAACCTGGCAAAATTGGCAAGAATTTCCAGTTATTCATATTGAAAAAAGAAAAAAAAAAAAAAAACTTTGGACGGGACACCTGGGTGGCTCAGTTGGTTAAAGGGCTGCCTTAGGCTCGGGTCATGATCCCAGCGTCCTGGGATAGAGTCCCACATCGGGTTGCTCAGCAGGGAGCCTGCTTCTGCCTCTGCCTCTGCCTGCCACTCTGCCTGCCTGTGCTCACTCTCTCTGACAAAACAAAACAAAACAAAACAAAACAACAACTTTGGACAGGAAAATCAAAATCTTCTAAATCCTGCTTAGCAGAATGTTGAAATATTTGAAAGTGGTAAAACTCAGGTTCAAGAAAGATTTATTTCACTGGTCATGCCGAGAAGTCTTTCCTACCTAAAACTATATATAATTTCAAGTGGGGAATGGAAGCAGAGATTCTCGAATGGTCACATTGTCTTCCTACTCTGACAATGGTCTTTGTCCCAGAGTTTAGTCTGGTTTGCCTTGAAAGCACCTGGAACTGGCCAATTGTCTCCACTGGTCTTAAATAATCTGGATTAGAGTTTTTTATACTAGAGTAGACCCAGGATGAAGATTCTTGGGACGATAGGGACTATAGCAGGAACTTCTCCACTGTTGTTGGTGTAGTTAAAATCTCCATGCTAATGTTAAAACTCTATTACAGTTTCCAGTAATGAAAGTGTAGCTCCTATCAGAACAAGTCTTTTGCAAATAACAGCTATAACTCTAGGAAAAGGAGAAAAAAAGTAAAACCATCTGAAGGCATTGGAAAGCAACCAAAAGCAGACAGAAACTGGAGGCAAGTATGTACTTGTAAGAAAAGATTAGCACTGGGTGAGTTTCCTGTTTATATTTTTGTTTTCCCCGAAGAGAAGACCCTCATCAGTGGCTAAACCACAAATAAAATTCAATGTCTTAATGTTTTGAAGAAACAGAGGACAGAAATTAGAGTAATGATAGCAACTGCCAAGTGAGGGGGATTTATGTTGGAAAGTAGAACCACAAAAAGAGAACTCCAACATATACATGTATGTTCTGTCCAAATATGTGAAGGACTTGAACTGTGCATGTTCAGGGTAAACTTCAGACAGCTCTGCTACAGTTAGAAGACTTGAATAGAGATTTTGACTGCTTCTCACTACAGTTTGGAAATTGGGTTCAGCCAAGTAAACTGTCTGCTAAACCAAAAAGTTAAGAGTATTCAAAGACACTTAAAAGATCTAAAATCTCCACACTTCTAACTCAAAAGTATAATCCAGGATACAATTCAAAATTATTAAACACAAGACAAAACAGGAAAATATGACTCAGCCTCAAGAGAAAGGTAAAAAATAGAAAGTGATATTGAGACATTCCAAATGTTATAATTACCAGGCAAGGATATTAAAGCAGTTATTATAACTATGTTCATGAATATAAAGGAAAAATATTCATAATAAACAAATAGGAAATTGAAAAAAAGAAAACCAAAAAATGCAATATTTGAAATTAAACTTGTACAATATATATTAATTTAATGGTTTTAACACTGTATAGAACACTGATAGGATTCTAATTCTTGGATAGTTCTAGAAGGAATTTTTTAGTCATGTTCTAATTATAGTGATATTTCTATCCAATATATCTATTTCTATGTAAATTTGCTTTGTGTTATTCTCTTTAAAAGAATTTATATATTACAATTCCTGTTCTATTTTCTTTAAAAAAAGAAGCAATTCAGTTTTTTGGAGGCAATGTAATGGGTGGGGTTATTTGGAAAGTTCTCTTATTTCTAAATCTATGGATATTTTATCATGAATTCTAAAGCAAATGAAGGGCAGACAGAATCAAAATGTCATTTTATGTGAATCTGAAAGATAAGAAATGAAGAATGTTTACAGATTCTTGCAATCTTTTCTTGAGTTAAATTTTATTTTTAATGAGAATACTGGGTATAATTTAGGATCAGACTTTAGCGTTTTAACTTTACATACCTGGTAGATCCAACTTTATGCAAGGTAAGGGTTTGCCTCTCCCAACTGGACACTTGTAGACATCACCAGTTCTGTTCTTGGGTTGACCAACTAAAGGAGAACCAATAAGCACCCTGGAAGTTAAATAACTCAATTAACATTTTCAAATAAAAGGAAACATTTTATTTTATTTTATGATGAGTTCTATGACAATGACAGTAATTCTCATAGACATAATCAGATTTTTACCCTCTGTTATTAATGTAATGTTATTAAAAATAAGCTGAGTATCTTCAAATTGCAGGTTGATTTGTATTAAAAAACCTTAAGAGGAGTGCCTGGGTGGCTCAGTGGGTTAAAGCCTCTGCCTTCGGCTCAGATCATGATCCCAGGGTCCTGGGATCGAGCCCCACATCGGGCTCTCTGCTTTGCAGGGAGCCTGCTTCCTCCTCTCTCTCTGCCTGCCTCTCTGCCTACTTGTGATCTCTGTCTGTCAAACAAATAAATAAAATCTTTAAAAAAAATGTTTAAAAAACCTTAAGATATATAGAGAAGAGATTTCAGTATGTTTTATTTATTGTATTATATATTACTTTATTATATATTTTAATTGGGGGCTAAAATAGTAATTATTTTTAAGCCTGCTGCTGTGTTAGTTTAGAAAACATACATGGAAGTATAAATGACTTTTCCTATGAACTGATAATTCATAGAGAAATTAGCAAATATAAACATTTGATTATCATAAGATTTAATATCAGTATATACTAGTTTGTAAGCACTTAGAAAATAAGGATAGTTGTGGGCCCAGGTTAAAATCATTTACTGTCTTTTTGGACAGAATTATAGAATCATTTTAATAATATTTAATGAAGAAATATAGTCATGATTTATTTCAGTCCAAGGAAGCGATTTAACAAAGTTTCCTGTGATATCTTCAGGAATAGGGTAGATGAATGTGGTTGAGTGTTAAGGCACTATGGTTGATTCACAGCTGCTGATTCACTGCTGGCTCAAAAGCTATATACAAATGCTGATTACTATCAACCAAAGGACTTTAATTATGTGCCATAAGAATGTACTTGAGATTGTCTTAGCCTGTATCTTTGTTTATGACTTTTGTGACGATACAGAAGGCATAAGGTTATGCATCAAGTAAATCAATATATCTATTTGGGCAGTCAGAAGTTTCTCAACATTCTGGAATAAGAAACTTAATAAACTAGTTAAAACTTAATATGAAACTATGTAAATAACTTCACTTAGCTGCGTACTATTATCTACATGAATACAGGATGTGGGCAACCTGATTTAATAGGAGTTCATGTAAAAAAGACATGGGGGACTTGTCCATAACAAGTAAACATGAGCCAACAGTGTATTTTAGTATCAAAAATGCTAATGTGACCTCAGACTGCATTGCTGGAAATAGATGCCCTGGTCAGGAAAGTGATCACCCCTCTGTGCTTTGCACTGTCAGACCATGTCTGTAATCTCCAAATTAAGGGGGACATAGGCACAATGGGATATATTTAGAAGTTATGACTCAGATGGCTAAGTGTCTGGTAATTTTGTCAGACCAGAGATACTTGAGGGAAAGTTGGGGATGCTTAGCATAAATATATATGTATATAATCTGAAGGAAAGTTGAGAGGTTCCACAGGAGTGTAGGTGTTGAAGGCATGTATTTAAAAAGAAGTCTAGGGGCACCTGGGTGGCTCAGTGGGTTAAGTCTCTGCCTTCGGCTCAGGTCATGATCTCAGGGTCCTGGGATGGAGGCCTGCATAGGACTCTCTGCTCAGCAGGGAGCCTGCTTCCCCTCTCTCTCTGCCTGCCTCTTTGCCTACTTGTGATCTCTCTCTCTGTCAAATAAATGAATAAAATCTTAAAAAAAAAAAAAAGAAACCTAAATATTTGAAAGTCTCTTATGATGAAAAGAAATGGGATTTTTTGGTGCAAATTCTTTGGGTAAAGGAAGTAGTAATGAAAATGTTTTATAACATGCAAATATTGAATTGTTGAACAGGATCCTTAAAATATAGCTATGATATAATGCTTTTGTAAAGCCATCTTTGATATGCATAAATAACCATAAAAATGTTTAAACCTTTTAATGCATAATTCTTACTTCTGGAAATCTATCCTAAAAAAGTGGCCTAAATTAAGAGAAAAAGCTTAATGTATAAAAATAATGCTCATAGTGTTATATATAATATAAAAAATAAAAAATATATAATCAACAGCAAGACTAAGTATCACAGGGCTATTCTATAGAGTATTGCAATCATTAAAAATAATAGTTAATGAGATTGTGTGGTGATATTAAAATCATTTATGATCTAATTCAAAGTAAAAGTCTGCCTCATTTAGTGAAAACCTGTGACAATTCGAAGAGAATGATACCAAATTACATTGAATGTACTCCTCACAATAGCAATGACAACAACAGCTAGCACTTAATTAAATCTATACCTTCTCCCATATACTGTATAAGCGCTTTCCATATAAGTAATTTAATCCTCTCCATTAAACACAGCATGACCTTTGGTGCCAGACTTCATGCATTCAAATCATGGCTTTGTCACTTACTCAGCTATATGATTTAGGACAAGTCACTTACCCTCTGTGCCTTAGTTTCTTCATCTGTAAGATGGAACTACTATATCTATGTAAAACATAGATTAAGAGGGAGTTCATAAAAAAATTATATTAAGGAAATTATGGTTAGTGTTCTTTCCCCAATATTTTCAAAGCTTTTTATAATGTGATTGATTAAATTAAATTAATAGTTAAGAGAGTTTAGAGAAAAGTAGTGAGCCCACTATTATGAAAAATATTTAAGTTGAGGCTAGTCAGATTGAAAAATGTTTATTAAGAACATTTTGCAGGCCCAGCATGTACACTAGGTCCTAGGGATACGAATTAATAGAATTTTCCTAGGTTGCTTAAAACATAGGGGGGAAGCAGAACTATAAATGGACCATTACAATACTGGATAGGTAAAAACTTGGTGCAACATCTGCAAGATCTTAGGAGCAGGAAGAAACAGCTCCTTTGGTGAGTTCAAGTAGCTCAGCATAGCTGGAGTAGAAGTAGAGCCTGTCAAGCCAAACAGTGTCCAGATCATGAACATTCCTAGAGTCTGGTTTGAGAACTTTGGGTTTATCATATGGAGGGGAGAGTTGGGAACCACGCATGCTTTTAATAATCAAAACCTGTGTGGAGCTTATCTGCTTGCTGTGCTGTGAATAAACTGGGAAAGGGGCAAACTAGACTCAGAGAGTGAAGGTGAGAGTTTCTAGACCCAGACAAGAAAACAGGACTTGAATTTAGGAAGTGGAGAAGGGAGAACCAATTCTATAAGTAGAATATAAGCTGTCTTACTTTGAGTTCTCTCAAAAGCAGACTTCGGTGTAGGTAGATTTTGGGGAGGCAATTCTAAGCCCACAGAAAGGTGGGGGTGGGGAAAATGATAGAGAGAAGAGAAGCCAGTAGAGTGCATTGATAATAGGTTCTTTCTTTCTTTCTTTCTTTTTTCTTTCTTTCTTTCTTTCCTTCTTTTTTACTATATCTAGTCTTTATTTTTTTATTTTTAAAATTTATTTTTATTTTTTTATAAACATATAATGTATTATTAGCCCCAGGGGTACAGGTCTGTGAATCGCCAGGTTTACAGACTTCACAGCACTCACCATAACACATACCTTCCCCAATGTCCATAACCTCACCACCCTCTTCCGATCCCCCTCCCCCAGCAACCCTCAGTTTGTTTTGTGAGATTAAGAGTCTTTTATGGTTCGTCTCCTTCCCAATCCCATTTTGTTTCATTTATTCTTTTCCTATCCCCCCAAACCCCCCACGTTGCATCTCCACTTCCTCATATCAGGGAGATCATATGATAGTTGTCTTTCTCTGATTGACTTATTTCCCTAAGCATAATATCCTCTAGTTCCATCCATGTCATCGCAAATGGCAAGATTTCATTTCTTTTGATGGCTGCATAGTATTCCATTGTATATATATACCACCTCTTCTTTATCCATTCATCTGTTGATGGACATCTAGGTTCTTCCCATAGTTTGGCTATTGTGGACATTGCTGCTATAAACATTCGGGCGCACTTGCTCCTTTGGATCTCTCCATTTGTATCTGTAGGGTAAATACCCAGTAGTGCAATTGCTGGGTCATAGGGTAGCTCTGTTTTCAACTTTCTGAGGAACCTCCATGCTGTTTTCCAGAGTGGTTGCACCAGCTTGCATTCCCACCAACAGTGTATGAGGGTCCCCCTTTCTCCACATCCTCGCCAGCATCTGTCATTTCCTGACTTGTTAATTTTAGCCAGATAATATGTTATTTCTACCGGCCTCTGGGCTTAGTCTTGCTGGTGGCCATCTCAGAAAGCACGTGGAACATATTTGAGTATGGTTGAGGCCCCAAGCATAAGTACTACCGCCTTAGGAGAGTACACAGTAAAAAGAGTTTTAGGAAAAAAAACACACAAGATTTTAATGAGCAAAAAAAGAAAACTGATAGGAGTGTCCAGAGAAGGAGAGAGAGAATCAGGAAACAGTGGTATCACAAAAGCCAAAGCATAAAAAATATAAAAAATGGGACCCATGAGTAAAGGGCAGACTTTATATCAAGATGTTTGGCTAAAAATGAGGGAGATGGGCCATGTCAATATGTGTGGGCTTTTTTTCCCCCCCAGGCAAACCATCAAGTGTTTGAAGTGAGTTTAATGTTATTATAGAAGGCATGCATACATTGAAAAATGATGCTGAGAAAGAACTAGTAATATAAGAAAGGCTATTACAGAAGAGAGGGCAGAGCCCCTGAGCTGGTAGAAGGGGTGAATCCAGAAGGAAAAATTTGTCTTAGACACGAGGAAAGGTCACTGATTCCCTAGGCAGGGATCTGGGTGCCTCAATATTCAGAGGTTTGAAACCAGTGTAGATGACTTGGAAATTTTTCATATTCTTTATAATACGACATTGTCCTGCACTGTCCTTCCCTAAGACAGAATCTGTATTTCCTACTGTCAAACAGGGACTTACTTGATAAATAGAAGGCAGCAGAAATGGGGCTGTGACTCCTGAGGCTTGAGTAATGTATAGAATTGTCAAATCAATACATTGTACACCTGAAGTTAATGTAACATTGTATGTCAACTCTACTTCAATAATTTAAAAAAATGCATTGCAGATTCCACTTCACTCTTTTGGAAATCTGAGAGTACATGCTGTGAAGAAACCCAGTCTAGACTCATGGAGGATGAGAGGCCACATGGGGAGAAGCAGTGCTTGCGTCAACAGCATGAAATGCCAGGCATGTGAGTCAAACCATCTTAGACCCTCCAGTCCCAACTGAGATACCAGATGAGCATTCATGCAGTTCCCCAGTTAACAGGGGAACACCTAGGCAATCCTCAAATTCTTGAGAAATAATAAACAGTATTGTTTGAGCTCACTAAGTTCTGAGATGATTTGTTATATACCAAGAGCTAACTGAAACAGGAAGGGATGATAAAGTTTTAATCTAGGGCCCCTCCCCCCCTCTTTCCTTAACTTCCTTCCTTCCTTCTCTGAAAATAGTAGCAATTGCCATCTCATGAGATTTAGGGAGAGAGGGAGTCAGCTGGTGGGCTTGGGGAGATTTAATTTAGATTTAAACTGACAGGGCCTATGTGAACCAATCAGACAGCCCCTCAGGCAAAAAGGAGGTCAGGGATGTTTTGAAAGTTGTTTCCACTGCAGATGCAACATAGGCCTCCAAAGACCCTTCATCCAAATAGACAAGTTATAAGTGTGTGGAAGAGTACTGATTTGTTTAGAGCACATTAACGAGGGAAAAACTCGGATAATTGATGGAAAACGAGTTCTGGGTGGCATGTTATTGGTAAAGTTGTTGTGAATTGTGAACAGGAGAGGAGAGAGATCGTGGGCAGCCCAGGCAAAGTGGAAAGTAGGAGAGGAAGTGCTGAAAACAAGGGTGAAGAGAAGGCCCAGGTGATGGGAGCACAGTGTAGATCTGTATACACTGGAGCAAGAAGGTTGAGAGTGGCACACAGCTGATTTTAAAGGAAAGGCTCTGTAGTTTATATTCGATTTCTAGGGCAACAGAAAGCCCCTATAATATGGCTCTCACTGGAAAGAACCTGAAATAGAAACTGGAGTCATGGCCCATTGTGTAGTCTGGATAAACAAGCACTGAGGTGTGAGAGCTCAGAATATGGTAGGGGAGTAGGCCAGGCGCGAGACAGGGAGCACAAGAGCTGGAATGAGTGGTAAAAAATGGGTTTTCGGGAATAGGATCTAAAATGATTTTATGTGTTTTCCTAGGAGCAATTTTTCTGACATCAAGCTTGCAGCTCTGAAAAGTACATATATTTACTACTTAATCTGAAGTAAGTCTCACTTTTCCCCAGATGCATAAAAATAATAAGATCTTAGAAGAGTATCAGCATAGTCTTTATGGAATTTCAAGAATCTTCAGAATTCTATCAATCCCGTTTTTTTTCTCATATCCTTATCACATTCTGACTAATGATATAGCCTACCTGTTTATTACATTTATTATTCATGTTTTTGTTCCCTTCTTCGCCAGTAGAATATAACCTTCACAATAGCCGGAATTTTTATCTATTTTGTTCGCTCATATACCCTTAAGGCCTATAACAGTGCCCGAAACAAAAGAGGTATTCAGTAAGCATTTACTAAGTGAATGAATTAATGATTATATCAAATGCCCTAAGAATCTGAATAAGAACTGGGAATTTATGACTCCTGTGACCAACTAAGTGGTCCTAATTGTGAAGTTTTCTTTTCCATTTTAGAGGTGGAATGTTTTGCTTTAGAAGAACGCCATATATGCCTTTGGTATGAAACAGGTGGCATTTCCACAGGTCATGGTACCAGAGAGTCCTTGTTACAGGACAGAATTGGCTGAAAGTCAGAAGGCTGGTGTTCCATGTCCTGGCCCTGACACATACTTGCTATATTGAACTCTTGGCAGTTCATTCTCTGAGTCCCAGTTTCCGGTCTAGAAAATGAGGATGGTAACAATGATATCTGCTCAAACCCATATGGTCACTGTGAAGACCCAAGACACTTTGTGTCATGAAATATGGAAAACTATTATTTCAAATTTTAGTGCAAGTTTGCTTTAGCTCATTGCATTTTATCTCTATTCAATTTTTGCTTTTTCTATGGCACTATTGCAATGATCTGTGTGCAGAGTATGAGGATTAAAGAATGTTCTGGATTTCATTATTGATCTCTAGAGAAACACCTGATGAACTCAAAGATCATTAAGGTGAGAGAAATAATTTTTACTACATCCATTCTAAAGTGACTAATTCTGATTCTTATTCACTTATTTTAAAAGTTCATGCTATACTCTGTTCTCATGAAAAAACTCTAGTTATAATAGAATTTAGTAACCTGAGAAAAGTTTGCCGTTCATAATAGTCATTCTTGTCATCATAACCATTATTTTACTTATTTGAGGAAAATATTCTTATGTTTTTTTCCTCTGAAAAATGTAGTTTTCTAGAGATTATTGTCTCATATTTATACTATTTCACGAACACTCTTTTCACCTAACTCTTTTTTTCATGTCCACGCCAAAATCACTATCAGAGCGCCAAACACCCCTGCTAGCCAGCCTTTTTTTTTTTTTTTTTTTTTTTCCTTAATGAATGGAGTGTTTGGTCATTTTGGAGAATGAGGTTACATAGTGGCCTCATTAGTTGTATTACTTTCAGTCGTGAAAGGTTTAGGGGTGAAAATGAGGTGCACCAAAGAAAGGACAAGTGTAGCAAGAATGAAATTTCAACTTCAAAAGATATTATAAACAATGGAAAATAAATATTATATTAAAATTATAAGAGAAAATGTGTTAGAACATTTGAAAAGTCTTTTTACCCCAAGCTTGAATAGGCCTTACTTAAAACACACATACATTGGAAAGTGATCATCAGTCACATTAGTTCACTGATAAACCTTACTTGGCATAAAGCAGGGTCCTCTAGGGGAAAGGCCAGGAAGCCAACATATTTTGAAATATATTGGGCAGAGGATTGACTAGGAAGGTATCTGCATCATGAAAACCTACCTTGAGAGGCAGGCCCACTGAAGTCACTGAATGAATGGCTGCTGGAACAGCAGTTAAAAGGGTTGATGCACATATTAAAGGAGTGAAGCAAAGGAGCCACAGAGTGGAAAGCTCCGAGACAACAACGCGTATTTTCCCACTTGGTGGACAGTTTGCCGTACTGGTGATTACCACTAGATCTGGAAAGCTTGTGCAATGCTGAGCACATTTAAGTTTCTTCTCTTCAAAGCAAAATTATTAAACTAATTGTGTTCTTTGTGAATTTTTCTGAACCACATTGCAGTTACTTGGATGTTTCAGTTCATGCTAGTCATAACGAACAACGGCTGATCTTAATCAGAGGTATAATGTGTTCTGATACTGAGAAAACATGTGGTTTCTGAGCCAAGTATATAAAGTAAATTACACTTCCTAGTAAACTTTTGAAAGGTAAAGGGGACAAAAGGCTGACTTTTTTGGTTAACTTTTAATTATTTCCAAAGAATTAATGTTTTTCAAATGTACAGACTACACTTGTAACGGACCAAGTGTAGTCTTGCCTCCTTCTTGAGGCAAACTTCAGCCAAGATGTAATATGGGTCAGGTTGATTTTTTTTTTTTAAAAATCTGAGGTTGATGAGCTTCCAAAACCTGAGCAGTAAATATGATTTATAAAGGTACCCACCTCTGGAGAAAAACTGAGTAACAAAATCCATGTTCTCTCAAGTATGTCAATTATTCCATAGTCCATTTCTTAAAGTAAGTCTGCATCCTATCTGATTTTATAAACACTTACAGAATATCCAAACATGTTTCTAAAGTTTATTTTGCATCACCAGTGGCTGGATCTCTTTAGAACAATATGCTGCTACCAAACCATCCTTAAGCATTTGGACATTTAGATTTTTGTGGTTTGTTTACTTTTAAATTCACTTTTGTTGTTCTGATTTTTCACACTTATTATATAAAATCATTTTAAATATGGAATGCCAGAATGGAATTAAATTATCTGACCTCCTTATACATTCAAATGTTCACAAATTCTCACATGTATATTAACATGAAAAGTCTAAAACTGCAAAGATAGTAATTATTGGCATTTACTTCTTAATATAGTTCTAATTAAAAAAAAAAAAAAAAAAAAAGCACCAGACTGAGAGTGGAGAGACATGAGATCTAGTTTCAGCTCTGGCCCTAAGTAGTTACAGTTCCCTGTGGAAGTCACTATAAAAAAGCAAAAGCAAAAGCAAAACCAAATACTTTATTGAAATATGATTGACATATTAAGAGTTGTACATACTTAATGTATACAGTTTGATGAGTTTGGAGACAAGTATACCACAGTCTATGTTAAAGCATCACCACAGTCTATGCCATAAACATATATATTGCTTCCACAGGTTTCCTCCACCCCTCTTTAGTTATTATTATTATTTCAGGATAAGAACACTTAACATAAGACCTACCTTCTTTTTTAAAATACTTCTGATTTTAGTTAATTATAATAGGATACAAATTAAGATGAGTTCCCCAAAAGAGACCCTAGTATAAGGTCTGGGAGGATCCCGAATGTGAAATTTCTGTGTCCTCGGGACACAACATTCTTCCAGATCACCAGTGTGGAGGAAGTTCACTCAAGCCTCAGTGTCTGGAGTTTTTAGTAAGGCTTTATTAGATAGGCATAATTACTTGAATAAGATCTACCTTATTAGTAAATTTTCAAGTATACAATACAGTATTGTTAACTACAGGCAATATGCTGTATAGTAAATCTCTAGTACTTGCATAACTAAAACTTTATCCTATTGACTAATACTTTCTTATTTTCCCTCCTCCCAGCTCCTGGTAGCCACCATTCTGCACGCTGCTTCTATGAGTTTGACTATTTTAGACTCCTTATATAAGTGAGATCATATAGTATTTCTCCTGTGTCTGGCTAATCTCACTTAGCAAAATGTACTCCAGGTTCTTCCATGTTGTCTCAGAAGGCAAGATTTCCTTCTTTTCTTCAGGCTCCATAATATTCAACTGGATGAATATGACACATTTTTAAAATCTAGTCATCAGTCAATGGACATTTAGATTCCTCTCAAATCCTGGTTGTTGCAAATAATGTTGTAGTCAATATGGGGGTGCAGATACCTTTTCAAGATCCTGATTCCAATTATTTTGAATATTAACCAGACATGGGATGCTGGATCATATGGTGGTTCTATTTTTAATTTTCTGAGGAACCTCTAGACTTTTTCCATAGTGACTGCACCAATTTTCATTCCCACCAACAGTGCACAAACGTTTCCTTTTTTCCACATTCTCGCCAACACTTATCTTTTGTGTTTTTGATAACAGTCATAGGAGAGCCATTTTTAACATTACTTGTGTGTGTGTGATTGTTTTTTCACTAATGATAACAGGGAGTTAAATTAGATTCACTTATGTTCAGCCAACAAATAATCACTGAACATGTATTATGTTTAAGGCCCGGTGTTAAATGTTGGACAATGCACAGGATTGCAAGTGGGAACCAAAACCAGTCTTTGCCCTCTAAATATCTCCACTAATATATTAACTTCTCCCTCTTAGCTGTATTCCATTTAGGGTTTCCAACTATCCAGACATTACTCAAGCTGTTTAAAGCCATATTTACCAACTTCGTGAAAAAACTTATTTTTCTTTCCTATGTATTTCTCTCTGAATGGCTACCTATTTTCTAATGATCCAGTGTAAAAATTCTGGACTATGTTTGACTCCTCCTACATCTCCATTTGACATTTCCAAACTTCCACCAAGCCTTAATGACTCATCTAAATTTATCTTGGATGCACTTTTCTTTTATTCCAGTTCTCTCTAATCTAGCCTGGGATCTCATCTCTTAAGCAACAGATTACTAGTTTTGCTTTCCTTTAGATTCCCCAGATTTCAGGCACTTTTTTCTCCAATCCCATCTCTATGTAATTTCCACACCTACAGTGGTTCTCAATGCCCTCTACTTAGGTCCAAGTTCCTTTGTCTGGCTTCTCAGGTCTGCCATTACCCTTTGTCCTCTATCTTCCCTATGTCAGTCTTGTTTGCTTACCAACACACTCACTTCTCAAATCTATGCCCTTGCTTATGTGGCTTCCCAGATTGGAGCGGCATTACTTTTTTCTTATTAAAAATTAAGTCATCTTTCAAGACTCAGTTCAAGCATCGAGTCAATTCCTCCTTCTTTTAATTCCTATTAAATTTATAGTCTATGTTATACTGATTAGCACTTTTTGTAATATTTCAAGTTCTAATTTAAATTTAATTAGTTAACATATAGCATAATGTTAGTTTCAGGGGCAGAATTGAGTTATTCATCACTTATATATAACACCTAGAGCTCAACAAATCGTTCTCCTTAATGCCTACCACACATTTAGCCCATTCCTTGCCCACTTCCCCTTCAGCAACCCTCAGTTTGTTTGCTATAGTTAAGAGGCTCTTATGGTTTGCCCACTTCCCTCTTTTTTTTTTTTTTAATTTCACTTATGTTCATCTGTTTTGTTTCTTAAATTCCATATATGAGTGAAATCATATGGTATTTGTCTTTCTCTGACTTATTTCACTTAACATAATATACTCTAGATCTCTCCATTGTTGCAAATGGCAAGATTTCATTCTTTTTCATTCTTTTGATGGCTGAGTAATATTCTATTGTGTGTTTGTGTGTGTGTGTGTGTGTACATATACACCCCCCCCCCCATCTTCTTTATCCATTCATCAGTCAATGATGAGGGAAGAGAGGCGGGGAGGAGCAAATCCCTAGCAGAGAGAATCCTTAGCAGGTTCCAGGCCCGTCGCAGAGCCCAACTCAGAGTTCCACATGGGGCTTGATCCCACAGCCCTGAGCCGGAATCAATAGTTGACTGCTTAACTGACTGAGCTACCCAGGTGACCAACTAAGTTTCAGTTTATTACATACAGCTTATACTTGGTCCACTCACATTAGTCTCTGAGAGGCAGAGCTCCCTGAATTGCAGGCATAATGCCTAAAAGAATAAAACTGGTATCTAGAGTAATGACTTCACGTGTTTAACCTTAAATGGGGTCAGGCGGGGTAGTAAGTGAGAGTATAGATTGGTAGGACAAAGAATACAGAACTCATTTGCTATTATTAGATTATTAGGATCATCTAAAATATTTGTAAAGAGACAGTGAAACACCTCCACAAAATCTAGTTTGTACAGGATATAATATGTTTACACAGAAAATGTGAGAACTCAAATTTTTACTATTGATCATTTTGGGGGGATTATGATCAAATTAAGTCTAAAAGATAGAGTGAAAAGTCAAAAAATCCATATTTTTTCATTTGTGCAATATAGTAGAGTGATGGATTATTGTTGTCCTAGGAGGCATAGATCCCTTTTTATTTATTCTTTTAGTTGCAAGAATAGTTTAGTTTAAGTTATTAAACTGAAGCAAATTTTAACAAATTCTTGTTCCTTTTTTTCCTAATAAAAAAGGTCACTAAAATTATGTTAAATATAAAGTAAAAGAGCTTTAATATTAATTTTGTGTAACTTTCAACAAGTCAAATATTTTTAAAAAATCATGCCTGAAGTGAAGTGAATCATTACTAATGGGCTTGTAAGTGTATAAAAGAAATTCAGTAAGGTTCATTATAAACAGTAAACCAAACTCAGTAGGTCAGTAAATCACCAAAAATATAAGCCCAATAATATCTTATGGAAGTGATATTAACCCTTTCAAGATAGCATCTCATTTGCCTCCCAATTCTTCCAGCTGACATTCAACTACTCTGGAGTGAGAACAATTAAAGAACTCTTGCCAGAATAACAATTGCAGAGCAATGACTATTTTGGACAAGGACCTTCTTGAGGTCAACAGGGGCTTCAACAGAAATCACTAACCACTTCCTTGAGTACTGCCAAGGAATTTTCCTTTTTTTTTTTTTTTAACACTGTCAGTTTCCATTACCAAATGATTAGACTGCATTTTCTACCATGCATGATTCATTCTGTTGAAGTCTCATTCATAAAACAAACTGTAACCAAATAATATTTTCCATTACCTTGTAAAAAAACTAAATGACAACACAACAAAATCAACTGGCTTACCATTTTCCTTCTTCATTTTCATACTGTTGAACAGTATATCCAAACATGTCCTCCACCGGGCCGCTGAAAGTCATTGAATTTTTCACATCCACATTGAATGATACGCAGAAGCCTAGAACCACTTTAAGAGGGAAAACAAAGTCCAGTTACACAGAGTTAACTAAGATTCCATCATGTTTTGAATTCTGGAAGGCATGCCTAAAAATTGTGCTCTTGTTATAAAAAGCAGTAATACTCAAAAAATGAGAACTGCAAGAAAGATTTATGGTATTAATTATATTATTGACTGCAAATGACAACTGAAGAATACAAATACTAATATTCAAACAAAACCCTATAAAAATTTAGTAGCTGTACAATTCCCAGAGCTAATGACTTCAGAATCTGAGAGAGAGAGACCTGGCAGAAACTCGTGCTTGGATATGCCTAATGTGGTTACAGATAGCTTTCCAATAATGAGCCCTACAGTGAATCATGGCCACTAATGCAATGTAAACAACTTCATTTTCCTGTTTTGACTATGAAGGATGCAAGAATCACCATTTAAATCCTCAGGAGGGGAGGCTTTCTCCTTACTGCTTCCAAAGGGAATGGAAGCAGATTGCCTTCACCCAGAAATGGCTTCTGAAGCAGGCCTGAGATTTGTTCGACTTCTCTTTCCATCAAGCAGTGGACAGAAAGCTTATCCTAGTATGCTAGAACCTCCATATAGTGTTGGTGGTAATACACTCACAGGCTGCTGTCCATGATATATCTAGATCAAATGACATATCTAAAGACTCTACTCAGTGCTTGACATACACTAGATATTCAATGAGGGTTAATTCTCTTCAATTTCCTTAAAGTTCAGGTAATGAAAACCCTTTACAAGAGAGACTCTCTCCTAAAAGGGTTCTGGATGGTGCCAAATTCTGTCAAATGGATGGTGCCAAATTCCAAGGTTGATACTAGTTTTTGAAGTAGAGTTGTGAAGTTACAAAGCATTCCTCTCCTAGATGCAACTAAAAATTCGTCCCAAAGAGCACTCCCTTATAAAATCACATGCATCATAAGGTACATTCAGAGGTAATTGAATTCACCTTTCTTTATTAAAACCATGATACAGCTATCCACATCCTGAAAAATTATCTTTCCTTACTCATTATAAACTCTTCCATAAATATAGTTTAAATCCAGACTCAAATTCATTCTATGCTCTAAGTCATAACCTTCAATTTTAACATTGGGTTTTTTGCTGCACAGAATTATACCTAATCTAGAGAAAATTTTTTTCTTTAAAAAAAATTTATGTATACCTATTCATGAAAAAAGATACTTATGTATACCTATTTATAAAGTCTTCCTTGATCTTTCCAACTGGAAATAATCTTTCTAACTACTAAATCCTCCTCTTTCATTTTTTGAATATCTCTCATAGAGATAATAATAATACTAATAATTTATTTATTTATTTGACAGACAGAGATCACAAGTAGGCAGAGAGGCAGGTAGAGAGAGAGAGGGAAACGAACTTTCTGCTCAGCAGAAAGCCAGATGTGGGGCTTGATCCCACTCACCCACTGAGCCACCCAGGCGCCCCTCATAGAAATAATTATTAAATATTATTTTATTTACATTGTAATTATCTGTGTGATTTCTCCCCCCCTCCTCCAGTTTGGAAAATTCTTAAAAGCGGGGACTCTCTTCTCTTTCTTATCCTTTCTCAAAATCTAGCACCTTGTACACAGATGGGCAATGACATATTTGTAGAATAAACACTGAAGGAGAAAGTGTACCAGTTGAAGTTAGAGGTAAACTGACAAGTATTTCATTTTAGTTAAGAAAGACTTAATGGAGATGGAAATTTTCAAGTTAGATTTTTAAAGGGAAGGAGAGATTCAACTTGGCAGTGAGAAGAAAATATATCCCAATAATTTGGGAGGGTCTTTACAAGTGATAAGACATAGAATGGGGCAAATATGGCTGTAAAATCATAGAGAGACTTGCCTGGCTCGTGTGGAAGATGTAGTAAAAGAACGGATGGGTAGCGTAGGCCCATTTATGTACATTTCCTGCTCTTACTTCAAGTGTGATGGAGAACAGCTGGTTACCATCTTCTGCATAATTTCCTTTTACATATTTGAAGACAGCTTTAAACACTGTTCACTCTACTCCAAACTAAATAGTACGTGCTCCTACCCTTCTCTCACAGTTTTATTTTTTTGAAAACTTGTAACAGATTATTTTTTGATACGAGAGATACACAAGGTAGTAGGTCTACAACAGGATTTGAGTCAGAAGATTATTTGTTATGAAAGTCTATACTGTGTGTTGTAGCAGCATCTGTGGTCCCTGCCCACATAATGCCAGTAGTACTCCCTAAGTTATGAAGATCAAAAATGTCTCCAGACACAGACAAATTCCCCTGGGACCAAAACTGCCCAAGCTGAATATGACTATTCTATAGAGAAGGACCAGAACACCACCACCAATGATTTTGTTGAAGATGATGGGAAAACAACAGGCATGCAGACCAGCAGCATCTGCATCATCCAGAGCTTGCGAGGGATCCAGAATCTCAGGTTCCACTCAAATCTCCTGAATCTGTGTCTCCATCCCAACAAGATCCCCAGGGAATTCGATTCCTGTTATGGTTTGAGAGGTGTAAGCCTATAATATGGTAACCCTCTTTCATAATGTTGATGTAGGTAACATAATTTACCCTAGATTAAAAGTACTCACCATCTTTTAGACCAAAGGGGAAAGGAGTTATTATTAATCAGGTTCAAGTTCACTGCTCTTGAAGTTTTTTTCTAGCACTTTATTGTGTTTAGTATATGTTCTCCCAAAAGACATTCATGATACTCCTCATTATAAGACCAAGACATTTTGGTTTCCTTTTTACGCTTGTTTATTCCACATGTTGTGTTGAATGCTCAAGGGAGGGGGAGGGGTGTGCTGCACTTTTTTTTTTTTTTTTTTCATTTCCTGTCTTCAGAATTCTACGGGCAATTTGCCCAAAGTGATTGTAAATCAGTCTCTTTCATGTTTGCTAAGGCACCAAGGAGACTGAAGCACAGGAGATGACATAAAAAAAATAGTTTACATCTTGTTCTTTTGATTTAAAGGAGTGCACAAACAGTAAAGGCAGCTTCTTGAAACTCTGAGTTTGATGCTCATTTTGTTATACCAAGTTGTCTTGGAACTTTATGTACCAGAGGTACAGCAAAAATCGCACTTATTCTCTGTCAAAGTCAAAAAACAAAAAGAAAAACAAAGCTGAGGTGGCTTAAGGGGCCATACAGGGTGAAAATGATGGGAAATAAAACATAGACAATAGGCAGACGTCAAAATTAAGCTCTAATTTCACACGTGCCAGCAGAAGAGGAATTTTTTTCCTTAAGAATAACAACACATTACTATTTGTTATGCTTCACATGCTCCTTCTCATATAATTTGCCCACAACCCTACAATTAGTGTTGTTATCACTGCTGTGCAAATGAACAGAAGGAGGCTCAGGACAGTAGAGAAGTTTGCCCATAGTTCCCCAGGATTCCCAAACATTCACACGAATTCAATTTTTACATCTTATCCCTAAAACTGAAAAGGGTTAGTAGAAGGCAACATTACTCTTAGTCCAAGTAATTATGACTTCTGAGAAGCAAAACTGGGAAGAGGCCTTCTACAGTGGCCATGGCTAAGAAAATGGGGCTGAGGGGGATCACTGGAGTGAGGAGAGAAGTCATACTTGCAGAGATCTAGATAAAGCATCATGAGAGTTTCAGGCAAAACATTCACGTTCAGGTAGAAAAGAAATGGAAAGGCTTGCTCTCTTTCAAATATGATTATATGTGTCATATATTTAAGGGCTCAAAACTGAGGAGGAAGATGAGATTGTTGGTGTTGAAGGGTATCTCTTGTGAAAGAGATCATTGTGCACAGTTTCTTTGTCCCAGTATGGAAGTGGAGGTGTAAGACAACTAAATGAGAGAAAGAGAAAAAGAGAGGGAGAAGTACCTACAATTGTATGGTATTTTCTGCATATAAATATTTTGCCATGGGGCATCTGGGAAGCTCAGTCAGTTAAGCAGCTGACTCTTGATTTTGGCTTAGGTCGTGATCTCAGGGGCCTGGGGTCGAGCCACACTGCGGCTGGTGGGCTCTGTGCTCAGCTGGCAATCTGCTTCCAGATTTTTCTCTCTCCCTCTCCTTCTGCCCCTCCCCCTGCTTTCTTTTGCTCTCTCTCTCTCTCTCTCTCAAATAAATAAATAAATCACAAAAAAATCCTTTTGCCACTTACAAACATTTTCATATAAAAAGGATATTGAACTAGACAATGAACTGGTTGGTGGTTGGGCAGAACAGCAGCCACTATTCTCTTCTTGTATGTTAGGAAATTGGACCTTAGAAGGGTTAAGTGATTGGTCTAATGTCAGCTGTGTTAGTGGCAGAGAAGGAATTAAACACTGGGTTTCTCAGGTCAAATCATAGACTTTCTGTGACAAGAGTGCCATTGAAGTTGTGAGATTAATAATAATAAAAATAATAACAATAACGCAGGTCAACAGAACCTCAAAAGACCCATGAGAGCTCTTAATCATCTTGTAACTTGAGTAGTTGAGGGTAGGACTGACAGGAAAAGTTGAATGAAGGGGGAAAAGTCTGAGCTTCTCCCGAGGGCACTGACTCTCTGGTCAAAGAAGGCCTTCCTCCTCCACACATCCTCTGAGTTCCAAGAAAAGTCACTGCAGCCTGTTTGATATTTTGCTTTTTAATGAAGAAAGTCTGTGTTTCACAGGGTGGTCCAGAAATTCTGATCTAGCACTATCCAGATTGAAGTATTTAATAGCCAATGGAATTCTGAATATTTAAAAGCCCAAGTAAAAAGGGTATCAAATGAATGGTGGCTAGGGATTGATATTAAAATGCTATTGCTTTCTTTCACCAACTTCTTACACATTTATCCAATCAAGACATAGGAGAAATCATGGAATTAATATTATATTTATTATTTTTAAAGAGTGAAATGGCACAATATTAAGATAGGAAATAATAACTGTTTTATTATAGTTAATGGTTTTTATTTTTATTTATTTATTTTTAAAGATTTTATGTATTTATTTGAGTGAGAGAGAGTGAGAAAGAGAGTGTGTGTGAGCAGGGAGGGTCAGAGGGGGAGGGAGAAAGAATCTGAAGCACACTCTGCACTTAGTAAGGAGGCCGACACAGGGCTCAATGGAAGCCTCCGTCCTACAACACTGAGATCAAAACCAAAACCAAGAGTCAGATGCTCAACTGACTGAGCCACCCAGGCGCCCCTTTAGTTAATGGTTTTTAGAGCAAATTCCTTCATTGTATAGAAATATGGTAATCTTTAGAGATATATGAACCTAGGCTTACAGAGCCCTTTCACTTATATTATTATTTATGTAATTATTCACATTTATTCAACTACTACACAAATATTCATCAAGGTTTTACTTGGGGTTGAATATATGCTAGGTCCTGGAGATATAGTCATAATAAGATGGCACTTCTACTTTTAAGATCTTATAGCCTAGCTGGGAAAAAATACAGTAAGTGATTTAACTTCCATTAGTCTCAGCTTATCACATTTAAAATGAGGTTACAAATGCTTTATAGGCATTGGTTGCTGTGACAAATACAACTTATACATGTAGCAATAAAGAATATTCAATAAATGAGTAAATTGTGTTCATAAGTAGAATTCAAAGAATCCGTTTACCATATGGCAGTTGAATTTTCTTTTGGAAGAGGATCCCCTGCTCCCATCCTGATGACCATTTATATCTTGAAAAATGATACAGATGTGTTGTATCAGTGTGGCAGGACAGTGGGTTCATTGACTCACTTCCATAGAAAGTTTCCCGTTTCTAAACCTGGCTGCAATGACATGTGTAAAGAAAATCTAAGATGAGGGAATCAGCCTTCCAGGTGAAACAACTGGCCAACGAAGAGGAGTGCAGGGGTTTCTGTCCTTCCGGTTAGACCTCTTGGATTCTCATCTCAGTTCCTCAAAATGTGGTGAATATTTATGATACCACCCAGGTTCTCAGCCAATAGCAAGTTAAGGATTTTCTTACTTCACTGACAATCTACTCTCCTCTAACCTATTTCAAAGATTATAAATCTATTCCAGGGATAGGATAAGCCTGAAGTGACATAAGGCATATGAATTGAGTGACAGTCTTGAGCCATCTGAGAATCAGAGAAAGTACCTAGGCAGTACAACCTCTGTAATGCAGAGCTGCAGAGTCCCCATAGCATCCCCCACCCCTGCAGTGTGAATGCTGGTACATCCTGGGCACCTTTTATATCTCTTGCTGTGCCAAAGCTTATTGGTGGAAAGAGTTCATCTACCCCTACTCAGATGGATATAAACTCCTCAAATTATATATGCTCACTATAACTAATGATGTGACACATTAGGTATTTTATATCACTTCAAATTTACTTTTCCTTTTTCTTAAATTCAAATAAAATATATTCAACTTTGAGACAGTTCAAGGGGTAGGAAGAAAAACATTTTAATGATAAGAGTTGAGGATGGAAACTGAAAGCCCCTTTCCTCACTTGCAATGTATAATCAAACATCTTTATAATATCAGTGTTATAAATCTGAAATTTTAATTAGTTCGGTTATTCTTGGTGGCTAAGTGAGTTGGATCTCAATTTTGGTATACATGATTACCCTAAAAGATAAGATCTGAGAGGCGTTTGTGTGGCTCAGTTGATCGAGGGCCCAACTCTCGGTTTTGGTTCACGTCATGATCTCAGGGTCGTGGGACTGAGCCCCACATCAGGCTCTGAGCTCAGTGGGGAGCCTGCTTCTCTCCCTCTTCTTCTCCTTCTGCCCCTCCTCCTGCTTGTGTCTGCCTTCTCTTTCTCTCTCTCTAAAATAAATAAAGATATTTTTAGACAAGATTAAGTTTGATAAATAGTGTAACTGGATCTATCCACAAATATAGTACGACATAATTCTACTTGATTTGAAATCTGAAGTGATTATTTTTACAGCATTGTAATCTTGAGAAGGATGAGACAAAGAACTCCAGTGGTAAAGACAACAGAAAATAAAAATAGAATAAAAGAAACATCAGAGCCTTGAGCCTTGATGTAGCATCAACACAAGTGTTTAGAAATGGTATCATAGTCTCAAATACAGGAATCTATATCTTCAGAAAAAGATACCATATCCAACTTGCTGTCTCCAAGCAATTGAAACTTCCCTATACAATTATGTAAGAGGAAAGTCTGGCTCAATGAATCCCACCATTAAGGGTTCTTTCATCAGAAATGATGTAATATGTCAGCATGATATCTACCTCTATCAGCAAGTCCAGAAAAGCCAATCCAAATAAACACCTCGATGTTCAAACATTTTCCAAGCTTCATCATGGGAGGCTGCTTTTTAACTTTAGCTTGCTGTAGTGAGTGAATTGTTTTGACTTTAGTGCTAACGTCCTGTAGGCTTCCAGTTAATACAAATGGTATTTGAACTTCAAAGTGAGTGTGTGTTTATGTGTGTATCTGTATATGGCTGATGGGAAGGAGGTAAAGAGGCCTAATTCTTGGCACATAGTAGGTGTTTAATACAAGTTTGTTAAGTGAAACAGGATGGAATAAACAGAGAAATGAAGATTTCTCATATAAAGGTCATTCTGGCTGTAAGAACTTGTACCCTTTTGTAAATGCTGCCCAGAATATTAAGCTCCAATGGAGTGTTTCCCAAACATCCTTTGTTAAAAATCCCCCTTTTAATTTTTTCTACATAAGTTTGTTCTCCCACAGTGTTTATTTTCCTTTGTAGTATCTACAGACATCTGATCTTTTCCCATATCCTCCCACCACAAATAAGTGCCTACTCTGCCAGCTCTTCTCAGTCTGTCCCTTCTCTTGAAATTCTTAAACAGTCTCAGTTTCCCAACGCCTCCACCCTATCACCATCATCTTCTGGCTCTGGGGTTTACAGGATAAAAAAGCTGCAGAACCTCAGGGGTCCCTGGACCCCACTGTGGGAAACACGACTCGTGTGTTTTTGCAAGCAATGTGAGCACAGAACTCTGTTCTCCAGCTGCCCTGGCATCCTGGGAGCTGAACTCATTTATTTCTGTGACTACACAGCACGGAGCGCTGCATGGGGAAAGGCGTCTTACACTTCAGAACAGAGCAGGTTGCATCCTATTCAAGTATTCATACAGAAATGTGAGATACAAAGTGTTTGGAGATGTAAAAGTATGAATGAAGGTTGTCTTTTTGTTAATGAAACTTTTCAGTAAATTTTATTGATTTACATTTAATATCTTCTCAGTGAGACAGTAAAACATTGTCAGTTTTAGGTTATTTTTGTTAGCATGCGTAACAGGTACTTTTGAGGGACAGGAAGGCAAAAGGTAGTTCACACTGTAAAATAAATGATTCTAGGCACTAACAGGTTGTATTACTGATTCTCCTACAGATTCGATAGCGCAATTTTTCTGGAAGGCTTGGGTATTGGCTTTTGAAGTCCATGCACATGTTTGAGTGTGTGAGACATGTTCACTATTTCAGATACTTCTATTGTTTCACTGCAGGGAGTGAATTATACCTTTTTGTTTGTTTGTTTGAATAACTCAAATAGAAACTAGGAAATTTAAAATAATTTGTATCACTGCGTATACTACCTCTTTGCTTTCCTTATGCAGTAAACTACCTCTTGTGCACATTAGCAAAAATGATGGGACTGGCAATGTGTTACTGGCTCATATATATCATGGAGAAGAAATTATAAGTAAAGTAATATAAATCACTGAAAAAAATCTGCAAATAAAGGTAGAACTTTTTATTCAGGTTTTTCTTCTCAGGCATTGATGGACACAATGCATATGATACCTAGGTAAGATGTGACTCTGAGATTGAAACAAAAGCATCTCAAAAACATGCAAGTTATCCAATGTACGAATGGTATAAAAAAGAACCAAAAGTGGGGCACCTCCGTGGTGCAGTCAGTTAAGCATATGACTCTTGGTTTTGGCTCAGGTTGTGATCTCAGGTCTTGAGATGGAGCCCCACATGGGACTTTGTGGGGAGTCTGCTTAAGACTCTTTCTCCCTCTCCTTCTGCCTCTCCCTCTCTCTAAAATAAATAAATAAATCTTAAAAAAAAAAAAAAGAACCAAAGCCATTCTCTCTTAATTGTACAATTTGTAGTTAGGAACTAAAATTGTTTAAGTGAAAACACACTCATGTGCAACACAAAATAGAAACGAATGGAAAAATTCCAACATGTGAAAAAATCAATTGAATTAAATTGTGATTATTTATACTGGAAAATAATTACTGGCACTTTGAATCAACTAGAGTATTTTTTTAAGGATTGAGTATGCCTGGACTTTTAAAAATGTCTTGATTTTTTCCCAAGGTTTTAACCTTGGGAAACACATAAAATTATTTGCCACGGGGCACAAAGGGGCATTAGCCTTAACTTGCCTTAGCATTTCATATTTTTTATTTTCCATACTGCTCAGAATTAGGAGGCAAAGTATACAGATTTATAACATTATTTTTTTGGTGGAATAAGGTTATCTAAATACTTTCTGGTTTAACACACAAGTGGTCAATCATTAACATTAATAAATTAAGGGCTTCATGAAACTAAATAAAAAAATAAAATACTATGCAAACCTCGACAGTTTATCAGAAACCAAAAACAAGGTCTATAAGAAAACAATTGCTCATTCTAGAGTTACCCAGTAGTTTTAATTGGCAATTTCAAATTGCATGGATGTAGAGATGTCTTATTGATTCTCAAATACCACATAATAGGCTGATTTTTCTAGATGTCCCTAATAACATACCAGCACTTAGACGAAAATGATTCTTCACAATATTTCTTTCCCTTCCTAGCTAATTACTATAGCTAGTTTTCATTTTATCGTTCACTACCTAATATTCTCTTCATTCAAAAGTCTTTTGGTACCTCTGCCCAATTTAAAACTTGTTCAGTTTATCAAGAGAAAATAATGGAAGTCAAATACATATAACTTGTGGTTCGTCTGAAAAAAAAAATTGGAAAATAAACCAGAAAGTATTTTAAAGGACATGGGTTTGTTTACAAGAGATGAAGAAAAGTCTCAGTAGCCTGGAATGTTGAAATATTTCAGAAGGCAAGGGTCAATAGAATGCTTATTTTCTTTTCAGAAGAAAGAGATAACTTAATGATGCTTTCTTTTCTGTTTTAAGATAGTTCCAATTTTGTTTTCTTAGCTATAACTGTTGTTGCTAAGACCATGATGATCTTTCAGCAAATAGAACATTTGTTGAGAAGTAACATCCTTGGATTCAAACTTTATTCCTATCTAGCCGCATCATCTTTTACATTCTTTCCATTTGTCTCCTAGAGTATCTGGTAATTGAAATAAATTCAGATGTTATATCAAAATCCCCAAGAACTGGCAGCCAATATTTTCCTTAAATGGAAGCATACTGGTACTCACAATCGTAATTCTAGCGACCAAGTAGTTGTTATATATAAAGAAATTCGAGTAGAGGTTACCTGTGGACTGGGGGCAAGAGAAGGAAGAGAATAGGATCCAAAAGGAAATAAAAATGTTGTTTTTTATATGTTTTTAGAAGAAAATGCTCACTTCCCATCCTCATGGAAGGGAGCTCTGTGAGCTGTAACACTCCCTGTCTGTATCTATGCCTGTGCCTGTCTCCTTTCACACTTGACTGACTGATGAGTTTGGAAAGAGAAGCTGTAGGGGCATCCCAGTCTTCTCCTACTTGTTTTCTCTTAGAAGTGAGCCTACCTACAGAAAAACAAAAATGAAAACAAAATAATGCTGTGTTCTATTTCCTCAATATCAGACTCTGAGTTGAAGGTAGAGGGTAAATCCGCTTTGTGGGAATTTCATTTCATCAGCCATGCTCCATTCTGATTCCTGGTTGTTTCCCAATCAGTTTTAGCCTCAATGACGAAGAAGATTGCTCATTATTGGACTTTATTAAAAAATCATAATAGTGTTTTACTTCTCATGAAAAATAAACAATTATGGGACAATGTTTAGATTTTGCAAATCTGGGCACATTTAGGTTTATGTTATAATTATTTTTCTTATGTTTATGTTATAATTTTCTTATGTTTATGTTATAATTAATTTTCTTATGTTTATTGTTATTCCTTTAATTTTCTCACTAGTCTAAAGTACTTCATGAGAAAAAATAACTAAACATTTTCTGTATTATTATCATTATGTTTAAAGATGTGTTGACATATCTTTTCTAATTCTTTTTAATTTTATTAATTTTAAAAATTTTATATCTCTTAATCAGAATTAGAACAAATACAAGACTATTCTTGTTTTTAGGAGCTGCAAGGAGGCACACAAAATAAAATAATTTGAATGTATCATCTTTAGTTATTTATTAATTATCTTTACCCATTTCCTATTTTCTACAGTTCCTTCACAAGGGGTAGATTTCAGAGGCAGGCAAGGTGAAAAAGGGCATGTGGAGACCTGACCATGGTTTGCTCGACTGCTTCTGAGCAATATGGGAAATAAAAAATACGAAAGGTTAAGGCAAGTTAAAGGTAATACCACTTTGTGGCCCATGGCAAAATAAAATGTAGGTAGACTTGACCTGTTTGAGGGTTTGTTACACTAGCTGCATCTTACACTCTGGTGGACATTGCTAGGGGCAAAAAAAATCAGGATTTTAGAAATGAGCTTAATACTAAGTTCCCAATTTGCTTAACAAATACACTGGCCTGAAAAGGAACTGACATGCTAGAATTTTCATTATTTCCTTTCCAGTACTTGTCCACAGTCTAGTTTATTGGACTGTACTACTTACATGGCTATGTCTGCTTCTTTGGAGAACTGCAGATGATCCAAATCACAGAACTTAGAGTTACATCAAGAAAGAGACCCGTGTGCTGCTCCGGGAACTCATAATTCCTTACTCTGGGAGATGTTTAACTAAAATAAATGGAAGCAAGTCAAGTAAAACCTACTGATTTTCTACTGGCCATCCTTATTTCACAAACACTAGGCTCTCAGGGAAAATATAAGAGAAAACAGGTCATCACTCAATTTAGAACTGCCCAGCATGCCAGAGGTGTACTGAACATTACTTCTGAGAATGTAAACATATAAAGATGGAAGGGAACATGCCAAGGAGTGGTACACTTATCAGCAAGGTTAAACAGGGTAGAGCAGAATTATAGCAAATGAATAAGCATGTGTATTTGACAATTTTCCTTAAGTATTGCAACTTTAGAAAGCTTGCTGACTTCATTGTTTCTCACCATTCCATGTATTCTAGTAACTCTCTAATCTTATATTATTATTTGGACCTTTAAAGGAGCAGAAATTGGTGCAACCAAATCAATAGCAACAATGAAGACCATACCCGTTGACATCAACGGAATCGAGGACCACATTTCCTCAGAAGGGAGCTCATGATATCTTACAGAATGTTACATCAGATTTTTAAGACCTTAGAGTTAAAGAAAATTTGTATCTTATAAAAATGCAAAGATAATTAAATGGCTTTAGATTGGATATACTTTTTTAAATAAGGGAATAGTCAGGATCCTGAGGGTTCTACATGGTACTTATCCTTGTGAAAGGCCATTTTACTGTCTTTTCAAAGATTTTGAAAAGACATCTAGTGATACTTTTTCCATCTAGTGATACTATATCTTTTCCATCTAGTGATACAACACAAAGGTAACACTCCAATTTTAAAGTTTTTGATGGCTTACAAAAAGCTCAAAAGAAAAAAAAAACAAGAAGATTGAGAAAAACAACAAAAAACAACCAAACAAAACTTAACTCTTTGAGCAATGAGATCAGGGATGAAAATTTTATATATATATATATATATATATAAAATTGCAATACTTAAGGAAAATTGTCAAATACACATGCTTTTATATATATATATATGATTTAGATATTTCTGTTAGAATAAAAAGGGTCTTCTCAATATCTAGAATATTTACCACTATTTAAATATGCTTCCAGATTTCTAGTGATAGTGTTCATCTCTATTCTAACATAGTGTAGGTAGTAAGTGGTTCTATGTGCAAGAAAAATCTGTTCAACTGATCTATCAAACTGTAGAGTTTAGGGGAAACTGCAGCAGAATTAAATATGACTTCCTAATATTTGACTGCTATAGTGTTAAATCATAAAATATTATAGTCAGTAGTTATAAGACACCTTACCTATTATTTAAATTAGCCCTTCCATTTCACCAGAAGCCAGCAACTACCTTGTTAGGGCAACCATCTCACTCCAAACCAGGGTTTCAGATGGTGCTGCTATGTTTTTAAGTTTTATGTTTTAAGTGACACTGACTTCCAGGCTGAATGGTCCAAGAATGAGCATCAGATTTAAAATGAACCATCTGGTGTCTCACTCTCCTGGCCACAGCTGATTAACTCTAAGGCAGCCAATCCAAGTACTCCACTCTCTGACAACAGGTTGGCCTCATTGGTAGGCTCTTGTCTTGGTGTTGAAGATCATGCAACAGGACAGTCAGGAACAGACACAGGCTTCATTCTTGCCAAGAAGAATGGTGTGAAAGTGAAATCCAGAGGAGGGAAAGAGAGAATTCTCTAGATATTGTCTAATATCTGTAGATACTGTCTAGTCCAGTTAGTGGTCCCCCTTCAGTTTCCTTGGTCCACTGTGGCTGAAGGAAGGATGGGAAAAAAAGAGCAAGGCAGTGTAGCTAAGAAAAACAGATGGCTCTCTTGACCTGACTCAATGCTTCCTTCTTATGTTCCCCCTAAAAGCCATTAAAAACTTTAAAAAGATGGAATAAGAGAAAAAGTGACTGGCCTGCCCTGTATATAGATTGGAAGTATGTAAATAAATGTATGTGACAAAATTCTGCATTGTCATATTCATTCAGCACACACTAATAAGAACCTATCATGTGCAAGGTAGTGTGGAAGAACTATGAGTGATTAAGAGGCAAAATAAACATTAGCCATGCCCTCAGAAAGCTTTAATTACTTGTGAGACATAAGGCATAATCAAATAATTAACCTTATGAGGTTAAAAAAGAAAAAAAAAAAATCCCACGGGCCAGGAGTGATTGCTGATTTCTATAATGTGACTCCTGTAATTTGGATACCAATTTTTACAAATCTTAACAATCCTAGTTTTGTTTTTTCTTTCTTTCCTATTTAATCATTGAAAAGCTTTGTGCTGTCTAAGATTTTATTTATTGATTTATTTGAGGGTGGGGGATGGAGGAGCAGAGGGAGAGGCACAAGCAGGCTCTGTGCTGAGTACAGAGCCTGACACAGGCCTCGATCTCATGACCTTGAGATCATGACCTGAACCAAAATCAAGAGTCGGACACTTAACTGACTGAGCCACCCAGGCACCACAGGTCTGTGCTATCTAAAAGAGAATAGGAAATAGATGCCTTTGGGACTTAATTTGGGTAGTCCTTTACGTACTATGAAAAAACATGATACCTTTTTAGTTGACTAAGCAGGTAATACGCAACGTTTCCCTGGGAAGACTACATTTCACATTAGGAAATGCGTTCAGTACTTTACGACTGTGCTCCAGGCATCACCAGAAGTTAAAAATAAAGCCCGATGGAAACATGACACAGAACTCACACTGACTTTCATTGCCCGGTCAGATTTAAAGTCGAAATCTTCCATTATGCAACATAAGAATAATTCATTTAAATACAGGCAAAAGGGCAGGACAGTGGTGATGTCACTACAGAATAATTGCAGCTTTGTGTCAGGCCAATCTTATGAGGAGAGCAGAGCTGAATGAGGAACCAGCTTGCCCCTCCATGGGCTGACACCCTGCCTGGCGCCTACAGTGAAAAACTGCGAGGGTGAGTGATTCTGTTGTGTGTCAGTTATTTCCCAGCCAAACCCTGAAGCGGATTTTTCCTTCATGTCTTGAGTGCAAGTACTATTCCATAAGATGATGAAAGACCAGTAATATAATTTGTGTGGACACTTCATAAAATACTTGGCCTTTTACTACTTTAAAAGTACAAAAAGAACTTTGTGAAAAATTTCAAAAAATTGGATTTCCTTAATTTTAACTTTTTACCAACAAGTCATGATTTTCTGGATGAACTCCAATCAACTTAAAAATGCTGTTAAGTTTTTTTTTTTTAATGCCTGTCAAAGAAAGCACAGAGAAAAATTGTTTTTGTTTTTTTAAAGATATGCTCCCTGGTGAATACTTAGGACTTACTCAAAACATTCATACAGTTGGGCACATAAGAGCTCCCAAAATTTATCTTTGAAGACATATAATGGGAACAATTTGAGAAGGTGATGAATCAAAGCTTTGTCATCTATTTTTTAACAGATTGGACTGAGAAAAAAAAATGATAGCAGAATAGCATTAGGGTCCAGAAAATTGGCTTCTAAGAAGCTTTTAGTTTTCTGAATGAGGCTATTGTCTAAATTCTTAAATTTGTATGTTCTCATACTAAAACAGCTTTTCACAGAACTACTAAAATTATCAGCTTTTTTTTTTTTTTAATATTTCACAACAAACTGAGGGTTGCCGGGGGGAGGGGGTTTGGGAGAAGGGGGTGGGATTATGGACATTGGGGAGGGTATGTGATTTGGTGAGTGCTGTGAAGTGTGTAAACCTGGTGATTCACAGACCTGTACCCCTGGGGATAAAAATATATGTTTATAAAAAATAAAAAATTAAAAAAAAAAATATTTGGGGACTCAAATAACTTTTCATATATTGGATCAAATGTCATTCTTAAAAAGAAAGAATTACTTCTACTACATATTTATTTAACTGATGTATGAAATGAAACCCCAACAAAGTTGGTCATAAGTTACATGTCACACTAAAGTACAAAGCTGCTGGGGCTAAGTGTTAGGATAATATGCCTTTATGACCTGAATCCTCAGCCACTTGCAAACTCTACCAAAGTTGAGGATCACAGTGGTCAAAGGTCCAAGTCTCAATAATAACAATGATTTAATTATTCACAATTGACAAAAGCAAAAACAAACAAAAACAACAACTACCAAAAAAAACCCCAAACAACAATAAGAGTGTATCATGTGTAAGAGCTGTGAAACACACACACACACACACACACACACACACACAGATATGCTTTCTGGACATTTTAATGGAGTCCTACACTTGGCAATACCAAAAAACCCCTGAATCCTTTAATATCTTAAAAAGTATTTTCTCTCTATATGAATATGATACTGTTCTCATTAGCTTCCTCTCAAATTAAAAAACAACAACCCACATAAATCGTTTGAAAGCCTTATTTGAAAAGTCCTGGTGGTGGGTATTAAGGAGGGCACATACTGCATGGAGCACTGGGTGTGGTGCCTAAACAATGAATCTTGGAACACTGAAAAAATAAAATTAAATTTAAAAGAACTCAAAAAAAGAGAAAGTTCTTTTCAGAATCACAATCATTGAAGACACTTTTCAAAATTGATTAAGAATTTCTCCTTTACAGGGTGGCAAATTTATAGGATTTTCTTTCTCTCCCTAACCTATAGGACTTTTGTCACAAAAACTCAGATTACCACATTTTTAAAAAAATTGCCATTTTTTTCCTTAAAGACTTTTAGTTTAGTTTTTTTTTTTTTAAACTGAATCATGACATATATTCAGTATAGGGGGATGAATTGTGTTCCTTCAAAAATATGTCCAAAGTCCCAACATCTGGTGTCTGTGAATGTGACCTTATTTGGAAGGAGGATCTTTGCAGATGTAGTTAAGTTAAGGGCCTTGAGATGAGATCATCTTGCATTCAGAGTGTGCCTAAAATTCATTGATTGCTATTGTCATTAAAAAAAGGGAGAGGGAGATTTGGGATACCTAGAACCAGAAACACAGAGGAGAAGACATGTGAAGACAGGTAGAGACTAAAGAAATGTGTTTACAAGCCATGAAATGACAAGAAATTTTTAGCAGCTATCACAAACTAGAGAAGGCAAGGAAAGACTCTTCTTTAAATCCTTCAGAGGGAGTATAGCTTGATTTTGGACTTCCGGCCTCTAGCTGTGAGAGAATAAATTTCTGGGTTTTTGTTTTTGTTTTTACTTTTTTTTCCTTTCCAGTTTCTATAGAGAGAGAGGAAAAAATGTTTCTGCTGTGATAAGAACTCATGGGATTTGATTTACTCTCTTAACAACTTCAATACATACCATAGAGCAAGGCGAGCTGTAGACATCATGTTGTACATTACATCCCCAGTACTTATTTATCTTATCAGTGGAAGTTTGTATTTTTTTACCATCTTCATCTAATTCTCTCTCGTCCTACTCTCCACCTCTAGTAACCACAAATTTGATCCCTTTTTCTGTGAATTAGGTTTTGTTTGTTAATTTTGGTTTTTTTTGATATTCCACATGTGAGAGCCTACAGCATTTGTCTTCCTCAGTCTGACTTATTTCACTTCGTATAATGTCTTCAGGGTTCATACATTTTGTCACAAATGGTAGAATTTTCTTCTTTTATTATAGCTGAATAATATTTCGTGTGTGTGTTTGTGTGTGTGTGTGTGCATGTGTGTGTGTGACGTCTTTATCCATCCCTCTGTCAATGGACACTTAGGTTGTTTCCACATCTTGGCTATTATAAATGATGCTGCTTTGAACATGGAGGTGCTGATACCTCTTTGACACAGTGTTTTCACTTTCTTTGGCTATATTCCCAGATGTAGAATTGCTGGATCGTAGGGTAGTTCTCTTTTTAACTTGTTAAGGAACCTCCATTTTGTTTTCCATATTGACTGCCCCATTTACATTCCCACCAGGACTTCCCAAGGGTTCTCTTTTCTCCACTTCTCTCCAGCATTTATTATCTTGTCTTTTTGATGCTAGCCAAATTTCTATTCCTTTAAGGCTCTGTGTTGGTGGTAATTTGTTGCACTAGCCCTAGGAAATAAATACGTTCAGAAAAGGTCACAAATCCTCATTTTTTACACATGTACATTAGAGCACAAATTAACACACTCATGTAACTGCCACCCAAATCTGGAAAAGGAACATTTTCAGCACAACTGAAGCCTTTTTGGAGTCCAGTTCCTTTAAAACTAAGAAGCAAATCAATAGCGAAGAGGCAACCCAATTAAAAATGGGTGAAGTAATTAGTAGCAATTATTTGTAGTAATTAGAACCTTGATATATTGCTGATGGAGATGTAACACCATGTAGCTGCTGTGGAAAACAGTTTGGCGGTTCCTTGAAAAATTAAACATAGAGCTACCATATGACCCCAAAATTCCACCTCCAAGTATAATACCCCAAAGATAGGTCCACATAAAAACTTGTACATTATTATTCATAGTATTACTATTCATGATAGCCAAAGAATGGAAACAACCCAGATGTCTATCAATTGATGAATGGATAAGCAAAATATGATATGACTATATAGTATTATTCAGCTATAAAAAGGAATGAAGTATCGATACACACTACAGCATGAATCAACCAGATTTGTCATTTTCAGGGCCTCAGACGAGGGGGAAATGGGAGTAATTACTTCATTTGGAGTGGTGAGAAAGCTCTGGGAATGGATAGATAGTGGTAATAGCTGCACAACATTATAAATGTACTTACTGCCACTAAATTATAACTTTGAAATGCGTAAATAGTAGGGGCACTGGGTGCCTCAGTCAGTTAAGCATCTGACTTTGGCTCAGGTCATGATCTCAGGGTCCTAGGATGGAGCTTGCATCAGTCTCTGTATTCAAGGTGGGGGGGGTCTGCTCTCCGGCTCCCTCTGCCCCTACTTGTGTTCTCTCTCATATAAATTTATATTAATATTAAATATTATATTTATATATATTATTTATATTTATATATAATGTATAGTACATATAAATTATGTATAATTTATATGGTTATACATAATTTATATGTACTATACATTATATATAATATTATATTTATATTAAAAAATATAAAATGGGTAAGTGTTAAAATTTATTTTGCATATACTTTACCACAAGAAACAAAATACAAAGCATCTCAATTACTCACCCTAAACATATAACAGTATGCTTTTTTTTCATAATTTTTAATTTAATTTCTTTTTAGTGTAACAGGATTCATTGTTTATGCACCATACCCAGTGCTCCATGCAATACGTGCCCTCCTTAATACCCACCACCAGGCTCCCCCAACCTCCCACCCCTTCAAAATTCTCAGATTGTTTTTCAGAGTCCATAGTCTCTCATGGTTTATCTCCCCTTCCAATATCCCTCAACTCCCTTCTCCTCTCCAACTCCCCATGTCCTTCATGTTATTTGTTATGCTCCACAAATAAGTGAAACCATATGATAATTGACTCTCTCTGCTTGACTTATTTCACTCAGCATAATCTCTTCCAGTCCCATCCATGTTGCTACAAAAGTTGGGTATTCATCCTTTCTGATGGAGGCATAATACTCCATAGTGTATATGGACCACATTTTCCTTATCCATTCGTCCATTGAAGGGCATCTTGATTCTTTCCACAGTTTGGCGACTGTGGCCATTGCTGCTATAAACATTGGGGTACAGATGGCCCTTCTTTTCACTATGTCTGTATCTTTGGGGTAAATACCCAGTAGTGCAATTGCAGGATCATAGGGAAGCTCTATTTTTAATTTCTTAAGTAATCTCCACACTGTTCTCCAAATTGGCTGCACCAACTTGCATTCCCACCAATAGTGTAAGAGGGTCCCCCTTTCTCCACATCCAATTTTGGCCATTCTAACTGGTGTAAGGTGGTATCTCAATGTGGTTTTGATTTGAATTTCCCTGATGGCTAATAATGATGAACATTTTTTCATATATCTGTTAACCATTTGTATGTCTCCCTTGGAGAAGTGTCTGTTCATGTCTCCTGCCAATTTTTTGATTGGATTAGTTGGTTTTTGGGTGTTGAGTTTGAGAATTCTTTATAGATCTTGGATATCACTCCTATATCTGTACTGTCATTTGCAAATATCTTCTCCCACTCTGTGGATTGCCTCTTTGTTTTGTTGACTGCTTCCTTTTCTGTGCAGAAGTTTTTTTAATCTTGATTAAGTCCCAAACGTTCATTTTTGCTTTTGTTTCCCTTGTCTTTGGAGATGTGTCTTGAAAGAAGTTGCTGTGGCCGATGTCTAAGAGGTTACTGCCTATGTTCTTTAGGATTGTGATGGATTCCTGTCTTTATGTGGAAAACCCAAAGGACTGCACCCCCAAATTACTAGAACTCATACAGCAATTCAGTAATGTGGCAGGATACAAAACCAATGCACAGAAATCAGTTGCTTTCTTACACACTAACAATGTAACTGTAGAAAGAGAAATAAGGGAATCAATTCCACTTACAAAAGCACCAAAAATCACAAGATAACTTGGAATAAAACTAACCAAAGACAGGAAGGATCTATATTCTAGAAACTACAGAACACTTATGAAAGAAATTGAAGAAGACACAAAAAGATGGAAAACATCCCATGCTCATGGATTAGAAGAATAAGCATTGTTAAAATGTCTACGCTGCCTAGAGTAATCTGTACTTTCAATGCCATCCTAATCAAAATACCAATTGTATTTTTCAAAGTGCTGGAACAAGCAATTTTAAAATTTTATGGAAAAGATCCTGAGTCAACAAGGAAATGTTGAAAAAGAAAAACAAAGCTGGGGACATCACATTGCCTAATTTCAAGCTATATTACAAAGCTGTGATCATCAAGACAGCATGGTATTGGCACAAAAACAAGACACATACATCAGTGGAACAGAATAGAGGGTCCAGATCTGGACCTTCAACTCTATGGTCAACTAATCTTTGACAAATCAGAAGAATATATCCAATGGAAAAAAGAGTCTCTTCAATAAATGGTGCTGGGCAAATTGGACAGCTATGTACAGAAGAATGATACCCATCCAATTCTCTTATATCATACACAAAAATAAACTCTAAATCGATGAAAGCCCTCAATGTGTGAGACTCAGTTTGCTTTTTAAAGAATCTTCCATCCTTTTTTTTTTCTATTTAAAACAATAAAATATAAATACTTTTCTTTGGTGACTAATACAGGATTGTGTAATTGGACATTCTGCAAATTGGTCTTCCTGCCATTGCATTAGGTAAAAGTACAGTATGTTTTACTTGGTTACTAATCAGCCCATTAAGAGAGAACAACTTCCCCAGCTGTTTTATCTTCAATGGAAGACAAAAGGAAACACAAATTAGGATAGATATTAAAATTTGGATGCTTCAGGTACATATTTAAATGTATTTTGATACGTGAGTTATAATTGTGTGTGCATGCGAATATATGCATATATACTTTTTAACCCATAGAACAAAGCATGGTCAGGGCTGAAAGAAATTAGGTCACAGACCATTGAGTATGAAAATATAAAACAAACACAGCACTTAAGGCCGGGTACATTTTCTTCAAGCTATAACTCTGCAAACATCTGACATACCATCTATCTGGAAAGCATAGAACATATTAATGATATTTTGTATATTTGTGGAATAAATAGACAAGTGCTCATATGTTTAATTTCTTTGTAAAGCTACTACAGGCATACAAATATGTATTCTATTTTCTAAGCATTCAATAGAAACAAAAAAGAAACGGTAAAAGCACTCTTCATTCTTTCTGCTTCCTTTTCCCATGTTTTCTCCTGGTTTCCAATTATTTTTCTTCCTTTGTCTTATTTCACCATGCTGTATTGCTTTCTCAGTCCCCATTAGGATATAAATGCTCAACCACAGGCTAAACATTGACCAAGTAAATAAACATTTAACTGGTTGTGGGTTCTGCCTAAGCAGTATCATGGGATCAAAACTACAAATAGAAGAGATCTCTGGAGATACGTGAGCTCTGTTTTCCTACAGCAGGAAAAGCCTGGGGTTAGAGAGAATAGCCTTTAGTGTCACTATAAAGGCATACAGTTAAAAGTTTGTGATTAGATATTTTTAATGCAGTAATGAAATTGATAGTATTTTGAATATTACATACAGGACTTTCATTAATTTTGAAAATGATTATCTTCTCTAATATTTTATTGATCAAAAATAATTTAACCTGGTCTCAAAAATATTTATTTTCTTTATTAATATCACTGTATTTTATTTTTCCATTTTTTTAAAGGTACTGCCTTTTTTTTTTTTTTTTTTTTAGATTTTATTTATTTGTTTGACAGATAGAGATGACAAGTATGCAGAGAGGCAGGCAGAGACAGAAAGGAGGAAGCAGGCTCCCTGCTGAACAGAGAGCCCGATGTGGGGCTTGATCCCAGGACCCTGAGATCATGACCTGAGCCAAAGGCAGAGGCTTAACCCACTGAGCCACACAGGCGCCCCCTGCCTTTTTTTTTTTTTTTTTTTTTAAGATTTCATTTATTTATTTGAGAGCAAGAGTGAGCAAGAGAGAGAGCAGAAGTGGGGGGAGAAGCAGATGGACAGAAAGAAGTAGACTTCTTGCTGAACAGGGAGCCCAATCTGGGTTGATCCCAGGACCTCGGGATCATGATCTGAGCTTAAGGCAGGTGCTTAACTGACTGAGCCACCAAGGGGCCCAATGTCTGTGTATTTTAAATGACTCTGTACTTTCTACAATAGTTTTTAAAAAAATTTTTTCAATTTATGATAATTTAAAATGCTTAAATAAAAATATCAAAATATTATGTTATACATCTGAAACTAATATAACATTATATGCCAATTATACCTCAATAAAAATAATATAATAAAATGCTTAAAAACTCCATGCAAATCAGGTGCTTTCATTTTCATCATTCTGTCTGTATGTAGCTGTAAGGCATGTCTAAGATTCAGAAGGATCTCAGGAAAGCACAACTAAGAGACCTCTCTTACCATAAAGCTCTTTGGACCTGGCTCCTTGGAACCCCACTTTGAGCATACGCTGAATAAACCCAAGTATGCCCTTGAGAATCTCAGAAGGCCACAGCTGGAAAAAAGCCTTATTTAGATCACTTAAGCAGGACAGTGTCCTTAAATGATGAGAGAACACTGAGGCCCAAGCAGTTGAAAAATCTTGCCTAAGACATCATGTCTAGTTTACTGAGGGAACCCAGAGATGACAATTTGTTGCTCTTCATTGAGTTATCAGTCTGTATCCCACTCTATGGAGCACATGACGCAATGGTTTATTATTGCTTCACTGTGCATCCTGGGATGTAATTACAGCTCACAAAAGGCAGAAAGATGAGAGGAAACAGGCCTTCTTCAGTCTGCAGCTTTGTTTCCATGGGTAAAACAATGTCGTGATTAGAGGCTAGAACAGGGGAGGGACTGGAGAGGGAGCAGAGTCAAGTGACAGATTTCCAGTCGTCCACAGGCTGAGGCCTATTGATCAGGAGCCTCTCTAAAGTGTCCCTCAGTCTGTCTACAGCAGCCAGGGTACTGAGCTGTCAGCTCTTCAAGGAAACTAGCAAGTCTGTTGCCTCTCTGAGAGGGGGCAAATGACCAGGTCCCACCCAGCCCAAGCTGAAGAGTCCCTACATCAATGGGAGGAAGAGGGGGAAAGCTACTGGAGGTGGGCTAGGTTTCATCTTACTTATCTCTGTATCTCCAGTGCCTTGCATAAAATAGGTACTTAAAATATGTTTATTTGAATAGAATAACTAATTAGACTCAGAATTTTGAGACCAGTCTACCTTAGGCAAAACATTTCTCTCTCTCTGAACCTCAGTTTCAAGTTTGTCAAGTAGAAATGCTAATAATGATCTTTGTGGTATTGTTCTGGGATTGAAATGAGATTCTGTATGTGAACACCCTTTGGGAACTCTGAAGCACTCTAAAATATAAAGGATAAAAGACCAGAAAACTGCCTCTATGTGGGAACTTTGCAAATAGGCCCAGAACAAACTTGTTATTGGCATTCTTGTATTCCACAAACTATATGCGATCGAAGTTGTAAGAATACAGGCATGTCTACTATAATGTGATATAACCGTTCCTAAAAGCAACCTCACTTTTTCTACAGTCTCATGTCAAAATAATACAGATTGTGATAAAAATAGATTTGGAGCAGACTACTCAAATCCTTTCCAACTTTTTAACCAAATACAAACAAAACCATTAACAATCCAAATAAAAATACTAGCATGATTTTAAAGGCATATTACATTCCTAACAAATAAATGCTATGCTAAATACAAGGGCTTCAATGGAGGGAAGGAAGAAAATGTTGAGGTTGTAGAGTTACGGGGACAAAAGTAAAATGAACTGAGTGTGAGGCTGACCATTAATAAGCCCTTCCAAGAAACCACACATGTGGCAAAAGTAAGCCAAAAAGAAGAATGGAAGGAGAATGGACATTGCACACAGACTGTATTAGTCCATGCTTGCGGTGTCCAACTCTTAGTGTACTTGGCATTCAGATGCTGGTACTTGGTGGGAAAACTGCATTATAGTGACACCATTGCCCTATGTATACCAACTGTGTATGAGCTAATTTGATTACAGCAACAAGTACGTACCTGAACAGAATAACTTTATTTTTCTTTTAAGAGATTCAATAGGGCCATTTTCACTCAGAAGGGGGGAGTGGTAGAGCAGAAAGTAGCCTAAACACATGGTTTTTTAATATAGGCTCCTGGATTCCATGACAGATTTCCCACTTTGATCTACTGGATATACTCTGAAGAGCCAAACTAAATCTAGACTAAAATCCCTAACTAAACTAAAATCCCTAAGCAGTGTAGAACTGCAAAGTAAAGGCAGTCTCTTGTAGTCTTCATGCTACTGAATGCTACCAAGTTTAATGAACCTGAGTTCAGTAAATTCACCATTGTATAGCAGTATATATAAATAGAGTTTATCTATTTATCTATTTATCAACCAACACTTACTTATTCAGTACACACTGATATAAAATTATTTTCCTGTCGTGACTGTAATTGGAGTAACAACAATAACACACTTACATGTGCACGAGCACACACACACACACAAAGTACGCAATCAATACAAAGGGTATATTTCATGGTATAGATATTAAGGATTATATAGTTAGAAGAGAGTTTCATTTGTCCATTAAGTTAAAGGTCAGAGAATTTTAAATACAACTACCCTAGACAAGGGAAACAAGAAGAATGTAGCAATACCCTATCAACATATGTTCTTGTCACAATCAAGCAAATGAAAACTGAGATAATATTATAGGTTTCTTATTAGTTCTTATCTGATTGATTTTTTTGGACTCAGCTCAAAACCCAATGCTTTAAATGTTTTTCTGTGGCAGGGCTCACCAATTGTCACCAAACATCCATGTGCACCTCCATATTTACCAGTCTTCCTTGCACATAGGTGGGAGACTCATGGGCCATTTCTGGTGAATGAATGCTGAGAAATGATATTGTGTCCCCTCCGCCAAGGCAGTGCTATTTCCTACCTACACCTTTCTCTTCCCTTCTGCTGTGATTTTAGAGGTATGTATTCCTGATGGCATAGTACAAGATGGAGTGGGACCATCCAATGCACACTGGACTGAGATATATGGAAGAAATACAGTCAGTAGTAAGCCAATGATATCTGGATTCTTTTGACAGTTAATTGTGTTTACCCTGTTATTACTCTTGCATAAAGCTTCTGATTGTAGATATTCTCACCATACAACAGAATTAGAATTTATAAAATTAAAATTAGAATCTCTAAATGGTGAGAGATTAGATGCCCTTCTAATGTACATGTAAATGCTGGATGCTTTGGTAAGGCACCGAGGATTGAGTTGGTTTCTTATATTATTATGGCAAAAAGAGATGCCTTCTCTAATTCTCAAAATTCTCTAATGGTCTAGGCATTTCATTACTTTCAATTTCTTCCTGGAGGAAGAAATCACACAAAAACATTCTTAAAAGACATTGTTTCAGGTGATTGTGGGAATCAGTTATAAAACACCAAGGCCTAAACCAAAGGGATTTAATCCCTGCAGGAAATTCCTTAGAACACAATGGCTCAGATGCTGTCAGGTAAGTCATGCTCTTCCAGGAAATTCACTTCCCAGGAAATTCACAAAATATTCTTGTGCAGCAGAAGGAAATCCTGTCCTGAACATTCATGTAATGATGGATTTGAGTCCAATTTTGAAGCTTGCCTAACACAGAAAAACAATAAAGCATGTACACATGGATCCGGATTAGAACTTCAGAAAGTACAGGGAAATGCAAGATGATTATACTGTGATTTACCTACTAGCAAAGCAACTGAATATACTTGGAAAACCACACTATTTTTTTAAACTTAGCAAGTTATGATGCTCAAGGAATAAGTGCATATACTTAAGATTATTTTTATATAATTACTGATTAATAACGTATGGATGTATTCATAAATTTTGTCCATCAGTAAGTTTATCTTAATTATGCCTAATTAGAAAATATACTCTATATCATGTTCTAGGCTAGGGGTCAGCAAACTGTCCTGTGAGCCAAACACCACACGTTATTGGTTTTTCTAAATAGTTTTACTGGAACACAGCCATGCCCTTTAGTTTACTATTATCTATGGCTGCTTTTGCACTACAATGGCATTAAGTAATCACTAAAGAGACCCTGTTTCCGGAAAAGCTGAAAAAATTTACTATCTTGACCCCTTACAGAAAAAAAAGGCTGCTGCCCTCTGCTACAAATAAAGCTGAAACAATCTTTTATAATATGCACACTGTAATTTGCATATGCAAAATACATCTTTACAAGTATTTTAAGCATTCATGCTTGTACCAATTTAACCTCAGGTAGTTAAACAAATCAAAAGCAAGAAACAGGGCAAAATTCTGGCAGATGAAATAAATGTTATTCTGATTGCATTACTTTTAATCTTTGGGGCATTAAAGCACAATTGCATATTTTTGCAGATTTCTATTATTAACCTAGAATGATATCTGCTTTTTCAAATCATAAACTTAAGAAACTTTTAATTTCTTTGAGAGAAAGATAGTGTCTATTTGGTAAGGACATAAAAACTTTAACACTCATTTTTAAAAAATATTTTATTTATTTATTTAACAGAGATCACAAGTAGGCAGAGAGGCAGGCACAGAGAGAGAGGAAGCAGGCTCCCTGCCCAGCAGAGAGTCCTGATGTGGGACTTGATCCCAGAACCCTGGGATCATGACCTGAGCTGAAGGCAGAGGCTTTAACCCACTGAGCAACCCAGGCACTCCAAACACTCATTTTTTATTTAATTAAATCAAAGCTCTAACAAACCTTGCAACTCAATTCCCTTATAATAGGCCATGGATTTAACATTTATCAAACACCTATGTGAGCTGAGTGCTTACATAAAGTTTCCATAATTTAATAGTACCCACATTTCCAAGCAGTATTACCCTCACTCTATAGGTGAGGCTCACAATAGCTTAGTGATGCCCAAGGTCACAAAACCACTTAGTTGCAGAATTCAGGTTTGGACCTAGTTCTCCTGAAATTAAGCCCACAGCAATTGTAACCTCCCGCCACATTCAGCAATTCTCGTGTATTAAACTCTGACTTTTACAAGAAGTAAGAAAGCCAAATAAGGGGAAAAAAAGTTTTGCAAAGATTAGCATCTTGCTAGGTTTGAATCAGACTAAATGTTTTATGGAAAAAATTCTACAGACATGATTTGTTAGTGGGTAATATCGAAAGCTCTAGAATGTGTTAGGTTTGAGAGAAATTTTAAACTGTCTAAATTGATTCTAAATTGACACAAGTTTATCACCCCAAGAACTTGTTTTCCTTTTATGATTTTATTTTAATTAATTAACTAATTAATTAAGAGTGAGAAAGAGCTCATGAGCTGAGTATAGGGGCAGAGGGAGAGGGAGAAAGAGAATCTCAAGCAGATTCTGCATTGAGCACAGAACCCCACGCAGGGGCATGACCCTGAGACCATGGCCTGAGCCAAAATCAAGAGTTAGACACCTAACCCACTGAGCCACCTAGATGTCCCTCACCTCAAGTATTTCTAATCTCTTTTTGCTTTTAGGGTGCTAATTCCATCCAGAGAAAGGAATCTAGCTACCAGGTGACACTACTTGAAAACATTACTTTGAAGAAAATCCCCATCTGCTCTAGCCAATGATAACACAGATTATTATTACTATTATTACTTTTTTACTGTGGTTCAGAATAAGAGCTACTGCTGAAAGCCTTCAATCAGTGTTTTCCAAACACAGAAGAAATCAGTTCTTCTCCATTCTTCCAGCAAAGGCTCAAATTAGAGCCAAACCCAGTCCTGGACAGGAATACACTTACCAGTGCTTCTCCTAACATCCGCCCAAACAAAGAACTCTCCTACCCAAGACAGTCAACATCAGCAGTGTGAAAGAGAGTTTAGGGTTATTGGACACCAAGTTAAGTTTGAATTTTGGACAAAGGATGAATAACTTCAGGTTACGTATGTACCATTCACTGTTCTGCCTATCATTGAAATCTGGAAACCTTAGAAAGGTGAAAGACAAGCCGTTGTTGCATGCTTTATATGTTTAATTTTGGCTTACCTCCAGGTTTAGATTTAACTGTATGAGAGTAAAAAACCTGATGGGACTTGTTGTTTTAAACTTTTGTGGCCTACTCTCCTTAGCTTTTGATGCCCAACATGAAATCTGGATGTATTTGCTACCTCTTCTTCTTTCATGCTTGAATTTTAATAGCTGGGTTGAAAAATGATATTTAGGCTAAGGCCAGTGTGTGTTGTGAATGAGGAGGTAAAACATCACCTTTCTTTTCCCTGACTTTCATTTCCTGCCAGAACTGAGTTTTAGCCAAGGAAAAAGAAAGACGTGTCAGTGGCCTGAGGCAACCTCAAGAAGACCTGAGACTATAGAAGCCAAGCATTCTCTGAGTCCCTTGCACTTATGATGCATACCTCAGGACTAATGCTGAATCTTGTTGACAATTTCCCAGGCTGAAAATTTAGGGACATTTCATTTTGAGTATTTAAATGATTCATCATTTTAAATCTATCATTAAGGCTGGTTCTTAAGTGTTTGCTGGTGAATCAGACATCCATTCCAATATCAGGACCCCAGTAGAAAACTGAAGTCAAGAGCCACAACATTAAGGGTAATTTTTCTTAGAATCTTTTTTTTTAGGAAAAAAAAATAGGTAAAAGGGGGGAAAAAAAAAAGGTGTCAAGTGTACAATTAATTTATATGATTAGGTAATTTTTTTCCAAGCAGATACGAAGCCTGAAAAGGATGCTAAGATTTCTCCAATCAAATTGGCATCTTTGCTCTGATGAGGAACATAAGTGTTAAGAATTGTCCGGCTAGACTGAGTGAAGTAGTGTTGGGGCTTCAGGCCCTGAAATCAGACTGACATGGTTCCAGCATGGGCTCAGCACCAGCTACTGGCTGCTTCTTCCAGCAAGTCGTTGAGCTAGGATTTGAACAATGCCAGTCTGGCTGCAGGGCCTGTATCTGGACTGCCAGTACAGTAGCTGCCTTGGTAAAGGATTTAGTAATGATCGTTCTCTTACTTCCACTGTTTTGCAATGGTTAGTTGCCATTTTGTCATCCTCTTGTGTCTCCACACACTCTTCCTAGTTGAGGAGAGGTGGAATTCCAGAGTATGGAGGAGATGGAGATGCAAATGTACAATGGCCCTTTATCCTGCTTTCTGGTCCATGGTTTGTGGACATGTAACCTCTGGACAACCCATCTGTTACTCCTGTCCATTAGAGATTGTTCTCAGAAGCTCTGGTTGAGTTTTAAGTCCAGAGGATTGAATGGCTGTCTGAGGGTAGTGATTTCATCAGCTGCATTATCATACACAGATCATTTCTGTAGCATGAGTTTGACAGTGGCTTCCTCTCTCCTATCTGAGTCTCCGCATTGTCCATAACATTCCATTATTACTTATATTATCAAAACTACATTCTATTGTTCGCAAGTGACTTAGAAATAATAAGAGAACTGTGATTTGTTTATAAGTTATGCAGGGATGGAAGCCCCAGATAAAGAAAGCTGAGCAGTTGAGGAATAATACTCAAATAATTAATAGGTACCATAGGAATTAAGATGAAAATTAAGGAGGAAAAGACAACACATTGTTTCACCTAAGAACTAACATAAATTTAACTTGATTGAGAGTTTAATGACAGGTCACGCCTGATATAGAACCAGCCTCAGCATCATGGCGCTGTGTGAGTATCTACTGTTCTTGCAGATCGAGCCAGGACTACCTAGTTAGGTGGCTAGTGTTCTCTGTGTGTGCACAGTGGTCACCTTGAGGAGTTACTATTCCTGGCATGAACTTCAAAAGTGAAATGTGCTCTTCTGTGTTCCTCTTCTTTATTGGATTATTACAGTTATAAGGGTGAGGTTTTCACCTCCATTCTTTATGCAATGAGGCAGGACATGAATATGTATCTGAATATGAAGAAATGAAAATGTTACAAATGCTGAGCATGATCTGGCTAACCCATTTCTTGCTGAGTGTAACTCTGGAGGGAGTGGTTCCACTTTTTCTGGTTTTTCACACCATCTTTGGCAGATGCTAGGAATTTATGATAGAAAGGACATGAAGTACTTCTTTCGTATCATACCTCCACAGCTGATCTGGTATTCAGGTGGTACATACAGGAAAAAAACAAAACAAAACAAAACAAAACAAAAGAAACAAAACAAAAAACAAAAGGAGGAATTAAACTAAGTTAAATACAGCTCTTACTCATTTTCAGGTATTTTTCTCAAATCATATCATTAATGCCTTGCAACTCTATAGGGCAAGTTTAATCATTTTTCCCATTTTTCAGGTTGAAACTCATAAATCTAAATTTGAGGATCACAAAGATAACATGACTTCCCCATGGTCATGGAGCTCATCTGTGGTAGAGTTAAGATTTTCTAGTTCAGGGTCAGTGTTCTTACCACTGCTGCCTGCCATCTGAGTAAAAGAAGACATTCAGAAGGTGGCCCACACTCTGGCTCAGTCAGGTAAGGGTCTGATTTGATTTCATCTCAGATGGTGATCTCAGGATCCTGGGATTGAGAGACCCACATCAGGCTCCCCACTCGGTGGGGGCGGGCTCTGCTTGTCTTCCCTACCACCTCCCACTACTCATCCTCTCTCTCTCTCTCAAATAAATAATCATAAAAAAGAAAGGCGGCTCATAGTTAAATACCATCTTCCCAAGCGAGTGTAGCCAATTGTGATATCTTCCTCTTATCAACAATTTTAGCTATTACTTTCTGTACATTACATGATTTTGCTGTCCTGGTCCTGTCTTACGTAATTCTTGCAGCCTAAGATTTATATGTTCCATCCTTCAAGAACTGAGATTCAGTTTCTCTACTTTTTCGTACCCTTCCTCACTGTACCTAGTAACACATACACATGTAAAAGGTATCAATATTCACAAATTGGTCAATATTAGTCCTAACTGTGGACTTATTAGAGCAAGTCAACACACAAAGGTATAGACAAATCCCATACTGATGTACTAAAGCTAAAGAAATAAATTCCACTCATCAACTTTTTGAAGTTGCCTTTTCAGTAGTGGAGATAATTAATCTACAATTTCACATTTTTTTCTATGCTCCATCTCTTTTTCTTAGCCAGACAGCTGACTGGCATTGTGGTCACAGGACATATTAAAGCCACCTGGCTTTCTTGGTGATGACCTGCCATGGTTTAACCTGGCTGAAGATAAGAAACACCTGGGGAGATTTTTAAATGTACACAAACCTGGGCTTTTCTCCCAAGGATTCTGACTCGTCTTGGTAATGGAACCCAGTCAGCAATGTGGATTGATTTTAATGTGCATTGATTTTAATGTGCAGCCTGGTTTGAGAACCACTGGCCAAACTGAAAGAACATTCTAGAAGAAATAAAGACCTGTGTTTTCTCATATCCAGTTCTTCGGGACAGCAAGCAGTTGATAGGGAAGGAAAATAACAAGGAGGAAGGTGGCAGGACTATGCAACTTGGCATGCCATTGGAATGTTGCAAATGATTCAAAAATATTTATAAACTTCAAAAGTTTTGTGCACCTATTGAAAAAGTGCAACTGTTTCTCCCCTAATGCTCAGGTTTAAAGGCCCCAACAACTTTGAAAATATGGGAGTATTTGGCAAAGCATTCCAAATAAATGAGCCTCAGCTCTGGAATTTGCTCCTCACAGGCTGTTCTCATTAACAATCAGCCAATCCCCAAATCTGGCAGCTTTTGGAAAGCTTTTTGGCGCAAAACAGATTCTTTTTAAACCTGAGAATCATAGAAGATTTATTTTGCTGGAAAGATACAACTTTTAAAAATAACAAGCAGTTATTGCAACTGTACCGAGTAGAATCAGAGACCTCAGGAGCAACTACGAAATCAAGGGTCACCTGCCTTTCCTCATTCTACTGACGAAAAAAGAGGCTCAAAAGAATGACGCGATTTCCTCAGTCACACAACCTAACTGTAAGGCCTGGGTACATCCTGATCTCCTGACTCACAGGCCAGTTCTCATGTTTGTCCTGCCACAGCCACAGAGTCCTCTGAAAATGGCCAAATGATTTTTTCTGCTGTGATGCATTTTGGTTGTTCACAAATGCAATGTTTTTGCAAATGCTTATATATGATCTCCAGTAACTGTAGCAAATTGCGTTCAAATTTACATTGTGATTTTTGGTACGTAACATCCTTTCCACAGTCTCAAGTACCATACTCTTGATTCTGACAGTTTCTCATTCATCCAGAAGAATATATGTGAACCCACGCATCAAATGCAAATCTAAGAGTAAATCCATAACAAACCATTATCAAAAGGGCTTGTCTTTCTCTGTATTTCCTGTCTACTCACCCCATTTCCCACTATATTTTACCGTGACTTAGAGCAAGTTTAGGAGTCAGATAAGGGTGAGGATAATTTCTAGAAAGATAAGAAAAATTCTAACACTTATTAAAGCTCTCTTAAGTTCTAGGCAAGGAGTTAGGCCCAGAGTGAAAAATTTAGTATCTGAGTTTCAGTGAGAACAGACTACTTTTTAAAAAAATATATGGCTACATTTAATGAGGCAGATAGTTTTGCCTCAGCTCTGCATACTTCCCCACATTCCACATGTTACTCCATTTCCTTTGATTCAGTTAAGGATACCACTGAGACACAAAGGGTCAGAGGACTGTTCCCACAGTCATTCCTTTTATGTTCTTTTCTCTCTTCTGTAGAACATTTTCTTTCTTTCCACTATACCCCATCCACACTGGTCATTTAGTGATACATACTACTTAAGGGAGAAGTTGTTACTACTTATTGAAGGTGCTTCCCTGAATTGTACACTGTGGATAAAATGTTGAATAAAGAAAGAAGAAAGACTCTAGCAGGTCTTCCTACTGTCCAGCCTCTGGGCCTTTCCCCAGGGCTCCTCCCCAGACCTAAACGAGTGCCCAGTCACTTCCTTCTGGACAGCTAGCCAGCAGTCTGCTTTCCTTTCCCTGAGGTAGCTGCCGTCACCTCTCTTTTGGACATCCTCTCTTCCAAGAATGGCTGTGGAGTAGGATGCGACGTCCCATGCTCTCCCTCTCACCATCCCTTTCTTCGCTGTCCTTTCTGGATTAACTGTTTTGCTGTTAGTCATGACAGAAACAGGAGATAACAAAAACATGGAAAATATAAAGGCTCCAGAATCTCAAAGTCGTTTCAGTCATGGTCCCTGATCCGTATTTCTCATTCTACTTGTGCCTTTTCCCCTCAGTTTGGAGGGTAGGAGATGAGGTCATCTCCTTTCGCCATGTTTCTTCTTCTTAGGTTTGTTGACTCTTTACTGTAAATATTTAACATCTGGAGAGCTTAGAGATTTCAGTGACCACTACGTAGGAGAAAAAGGTACCAAATCAATCCGAGGGCCTTTAAAGGTAAACGTCCTCAGTCCCCTTTGCCTCATCTCTCTGGCAAATAACAGAAGATCAATGTGGGCTTCTGGAATTTATCAGTTTAAGCTCTGGTAGCACTCCTCAGTGAAGCCAGTCTGAATTAGGAGCACCCTCTGAGTTCCTATGTTCTACCACATTTCTTGTTCCTGCACAAACTGCAGTGCTATGATAGCTTGTTTCCTGTCTGTTCCCCATCCTAGACTGGCTCTCCCTGGAAGAAAAGGACTGCAATCTTTTCTATTCATTTATATTGCTGGGGGCTGGCGGAGTGCCTGGGACACAGTAGGTACTTAGCAAATGGCTGTCAGAAGAATGAAATGAATCTCAGAAGAAGAAAGGTAGGAGGCAGGGTCTTTTTCTAGCAGAAGATGAATAGTCCTCCAAGGAATGAACAACTGAACTTCAAAGCTATGTCTGGGTCTCAGTGATGCTCCTGAAAGAGAAATTGCTTTGCTCCATGATGAATTAGTTGATAAAAAAGGAGGGTTTAAAGCATTCTAAGATCCTAATTCATTCCTTCTCAACCCTCACCACCTCCTAGTATGCACTGGTGACAAGAAAATGGGTAAAAAACTGGAATAGAATGGATCAAACAGAAAGGTGAGCCCTATGAAAAATTCCTGCTCATGTGACTTGGAACAAGTTACCAACCCTCTCTGGGCCTCAAGTTTACATCTATATCATGAAGTGAGTAGGCCAGATAAGATAAGGCTCCTTATAGCATTAGCCTTTCATGATTCTAAATGATTCAGAGGCATGTACTACAATGTACTTTCAATCTTCTTCTCCTCTACCTAAAGCACTTCCCTCTAAAAAAAAAATGACTCTTACCATTGTCAACAGTACACTTGCAGAAAAAGAAAAAACTACAAATTATGGTCACAAGATCAATGAGGTGAAATACAAAATTAAAATGTTTTATATTCACAGAGCAATTTTTCATAACCGTGTCAAACAAAAAGTTCTACTCAATGTTTACACTAGGACTTGATGAAAAATTCCAGACATAAAACTTCTGGAACTTAGACTTGAACTCACAGGACCTCCCATCTCTATCTGATAAATTTTACAACTAAAATCTATTGGGAGTCTTTTCCTTAACAAGAATTTATCTTTCAACAATTATTTCAGTTTTATTATTGAGATTCTCATGGTTTAGTAAAACTCCAGCCATCTGGAACTATCATTCTAGCTAAAGATTTCTTTAAGTACCACTATCTTTTAATAGCCTTAGAAAAAGATACTTTTGAAAGACATTATATTTCCTTGATTTTTTAATAGAATACACAGAATGTAATTCATTCTTTTTCTCAATATGAACATCAGTTTCTATAACACAGTAATGTCCTCACACTCCAGCAAAATAGTCTAAGCCCTAGACTTTCTTCTTTTGATAATGCTTCAGATTCTACCTAAGCTGTCAACTCTCATTTCTCACCCTGGTGACGTCCATCAGCTTGGTGAGGATCATCTCTCCCTGATATACAATGTGCTGATAAAAGGCAGGGAAAAAAATTCTTATTTTTGCATATCCAAGAGTAGCATCATTCCTGCTACTTAAGACATTTTAGTATGTATTTTAATATGTGTTTGTTGAAATAATGTATGAATTAACATAGCAGGTTTAATTTTAGGTTTAGGTTTAACATTGTAGATTTAATTAACAGAGTAGGTTTAATTTTTTTTTTTTTTAAACAAGCTTGCTAAAACTGGGAATGAAATAATAATAGAGGCTAACTAAAGGCTTGAGGGGCTTAGTTTATTACACAGTCTTATAATAGTTTCCATACACTTTCTAATTCTTATATTCTAGATAGAGTGCCATAGGTTTGAGCTCCTGAGACTCATAAAGAGCTGAAAAATAATAGTGGTAGGTAAATAAAAAACATAAAATGATTGCTTAAACTTTGGTTGATTATATAAAATTGTTTTATCAAAGAATTCTTCCATTTCTAGGCACATGTGATCTACTCCAAATATAAAACTAAGGAATGAACTGGCATTCCTATATTTTTTAGGTTATACCTTGAGTAGGTACCTCATCACACCCCCTAGCTATGTGATTTGGGGCAAATGATTTAACCTCTTCTAATTTCAGTTTTCTTACCTGAAAATAGTAATGACAAAATCTTTCTCATAGGCATCTTCAGAGAGTTAAATAATTCATTCTAAAGTATTTTACCATAGACCTGGCCCTCAATAAGTTTGTAATTACTTTTATTGTCATATGTTGTCCATTCCTGGATTTGGGACAGTGGAGCCAAACCTGTGCATGACCAGGCACTGTGTCTGCAAAGACATTTTTCTCTTGGGCTTGCAGCCTGCCAGATACAGCTCTGCCTTGGTCTTGGGTGCTCTGAACCAAATGTGGCACCCTAAACTGAAATAAGCTCTAAGTCCTTTAACTTCCTTTCAATATGGAAAGCAAGCACAGTTCCATTACACTAACATTCTAAATGATGGGATTTTAAGGTGGGGTATGTTAAGGGCTGAAGAAAGGGGACTTAAAAGAAGGCAGTACTCCCAAGTCCCCACAATTTATCATAAATGTCAGAAACTTTACTGACTGGAACCTGGAAATGTAAGACCTTTCCCATATTGATGCTGCTGATTACAGAATTAAAATATTCACTGTCAAGGGGCACCTGGGCAGCTCAGTGGGTTAAGTCTCTGCCTTTGGCTCAGGTCATGATCTCAGGGTCCTGGGATTGAGCCCCGCATCGGGCTCTCTGCTCAGCAGGGAGACTGCTTCGCCCCCTCTTTCTGCTTGCCTCTCCGCCTACTTGTGATCTTTCTCTCTGTGCCAAATAAATAAATAAAATCTTAAAAAAAAATATTCACTGTTGAGAGCAAAAATGATAGCCTCAAATTTGTTTGCAACCGAAGTATTGAACACAAGAGTGCATCTTCCTTGAGTAAATGCATTGGTTTCACCTCAATTTAAATGAACAAATTCACAATGTCCCAGTTTCTTTCTGAGAGTTATTATTCACAACAGAACATACTGACATGTTTCTTAAAATACAGAAATTAAATACTGCAATATAAATGGGTTATCTTACAAATTATTACACTCAGAAATCTATAAAGAACACTACAATATGGATGAGAATACAGATGGTGATACTAAATCAAACACTCCTAGAAAGGTAGAATTCTTCTATATAAAGAAAAATGACAAATAAGATTTTATCATTTCCACTGCAGCTTAACAATGACCTTTTATCAATGCTTTTTATAGCTTTCCTACACTAGCTCCCTACTGAATTTGGCCAATTTATTTTTCATTTTTAGTGAACTTTACCTGACCTGAGGACTACATTAAGTAACTCCTCAGATTGTTCTTGCTAAATTCCAAAACCATTACTATGGATCTTACTGCCCAAAACCATTACTACGGATCTTACTGCCCAACACCTTAAGCAGCTGTATTGTTGACTTCTGAATCTTTTCTAAATAAGGCATTATTAATAAACACTAGTATTATACTCGCATCTCAAACTCCCATTAGCAATCACTAGGACTTTTCAGTAACACTTTTGCACTAAACTTCCAAACTACCAGTTGATCAGCAGTGTGCACAATGCATTAAGAAACAAACCATGAGAATTAATCTCAGGAAACAAACTGAGGGTTGCTGGAGGGGAAGGCGTGGGTGAGATGGTGTGGCTGGTGATGGACATTGGGGAGGGTAAGACTGATGAATCACAGACCTATACCCCTGAAGCAGGTAATACATGATATGTTAATAAATTTAAAAAAAAAATCTTGATTAGCACTTGTCTAAAATACTACATCTCCTAGAATACATAAACTGAACCTCTGCATAAACCTTAAAGATGCTGACACATCACTATGAAGACAACTATTTTACTTAGGGTTTTAAGAACTTTATTTGAAGTTTTGATTCTTTTTTTACTTGGTCTTCAAGTCCTCACTAAAATTGCTACTTGGAAACTCATTTACTGAAAAATATGTATAAACAAAATTATGGGCTGACCAAAATCAATTTTTAAAATAAATATAAACAAAACATTGCAAAATTCATGCCACAATTGTGACACTTGTGGTTCTGCAGGGAGTAGAAGTGTGCTGAGGAAAATCAACGATGTCATGGACAGGGAGCCCAGGAGTTAAGGGTCCAATAGCAGTTAATATTGCTATGCTATAAACCTGGCCCGAGACAGAATATGCTAATAATTCCTGGGCTATGGATATCCTGAAAAAGTCCCTTAAATTGAGTTATCACCCCCTACTCTATCCTTTTTTTAAATTGGAACTTTCACATACTAAATTTGTAAATAGAAAATTATAAATTTATAAATACTAAATTTGTAAACATCTATGCATATTAAGACTCACTTAATATCCACATACAAAAGTAATTTGGCTTTTGCCCCCAAATTTAGAAACTTATCTTAGGAAATTTCAAAACCCAGTTTCTATGTAATCAACATTTTGGCTCTTCTACTTGTATTATCTCTAGGACATTTCTGCAGGGGGAAAAATAATTATCTGACCATATTAATTATTCAAATATTTGAATATTCAAATATTCAAATCCATCTCTACACTGATGGATTTTAACAGACAATAGAGTCAAGGAACATTTAAAGAAGTTATCTGTTTCCCTATGCTTCTGTGCCTGGCCTTTTTTCCTAGCTTTACTAATTCTTGGGAGGCCATTTTTTTCTCTCTCTCTGATTTCAAGTTTACTTACATGCTGACAACTGGTATATCATTAACGCTGACAACTGGTATATCATTAACCTCAGCCAACTGCTTTTTCTTGAACTTCAGGCCTGTGTGCACAATGAACAAAAGGACCTTCTTTTTTTTTTTTTTTTTTTTTTTTTAAGATTTTATTTATTTGATAGAGAGAGATCACAAGTAGGCAGAGAGCCAGGCAGAGAGAGGGGGAAGCAGGCTCCTCGCTGAGCAGAGCCTGATGTGTGACTTGATCCCAGGACTCTGGGATCATGACCTGAGCAGAAGGCAGAAGCTTTATTTAAGCCACTGAGCCACCCAGGACCCTTCTAAGGGAACTTCTTAGCTAAGAGACTGAATGCATTCATTCTGTCATTCACTTACCACCCCCTGCCCCAGCCAATATTTTTGAGCATCTACTGCGTGCTAATGTTCTTAGCATTAGGGATATAGCAATGAACCTAACAAACAACAGTCCTTGCCCTCATGGAGTTTCCATGCTAGACAGATGATAAGCAAAACAACTACATTATAGAGAAAAGTAAGACAAAGGGCTTAGAAAGAAATCCTGGAGAAGTTATCTTTTTTTTAAAGACTGGCTTGGAAGACCTCACAGAGGTGAACTTTTAACAAAAACCTTAAGAGAATGAGTGAGTGAGCATACAGAAATCTGGTGGAAGAGCATTTCAGATGTTCTGCAGGCACCCTCAATTTGTTTTTGAGAGACAGAGTTGGGAGGGGGGCAGGGAAGAGCAGAGGAAGAGAAAGAATCTTAAGCAGTCTCTATGCCCAGCATGGAGCTAGACTTGGGGCTCAATCTCACAACCCTCAGATCATGACTGAGCCAAAATCAAGAGTCGAATGCTTATCTGACTGAGTCACCCAGATGCCCCTAAAGACTCAGAACTGAATTTAATGTTTTTTCCTTGCAAGTCAGCTTCTCTTCCTGTATTTCCTGGTTTGATTTTGTTTTGCTTTTTAAATTGTGCCATCATCTCTACCACATTAAAAAAAAAAAAAAAAAAATCCGAGACTTAGCCCTCCCTACAGTCTACTCTTTAACTCTGAACAACTATCAGTAGCCCATGTCCTTTTGATCCTATCTCTTCATATTGCCTAGTGATTTTTCATTCCTGTTGCAAGGATTATTGTTACTGTCCTTGTTCAGGCCAAAATTGCTTTTCCCCTGGGTTTTTCTAATTTGCATTCTTTTAACAAGTGCTCTTGCCTCCTCCAATTCATCCTTGATACTGCTGAACAGTTATATTTGTGAAATGCAAACATGCCATTCTCCTCTTAAACTTTTCAGTGATTTCTCATTATTGTCAAACCCACTCTTTATTGCTGCATGGAGAGGGGTCGAATGTGATTGGTATACTTACTCTGCCCCTCTCCTCTTTCCAATAACCTCTCTGGGGTTCTTCTCACCATTTAGGAGATTTACTGGCTCCAGCTCTATAAAGTTCCTCCTACAAGTGACCCTTCCAACACTGTGCTCTCTTACACTTTGTACAAGTTGCTCTTGTAATAGTGATTTGTTTTCATGCTTGTCTTTCTTAAACCCAGCATCAAAGCAGGAACTAAAATCCAAATGGATAAATGTAACACCCTTAATAATTGGTATAATACAAACACAGATGCCCCATTTCCAGGATCTGGACACAGGCAAATGGTTTCTTTCTCCTCACTCAGAATCACTTTAGAAATACCTATTCTACATGCAATTCAACATGGTCTGATACTGAAAACAAACATCCAATCTCATTTGTTTGGAAAACTATCTGATTTAAAAGCACAATACTCCTTTCCCCAGTAACAGCTATTACTTAGGGAAATTCACATATACACCATTTATCTGTGTACTTTTATTTTTTAGCAATAAAGGAAATTTCAGTTCCAGAATACATGAATCACTTCTGTTAAAGATAATTTGAGGTTAAGAGAACTGCTCACAGGGCTAAAAAAAGGAAAATGAAGTTAACAACAGAAAATAGGTAGAGATAAGGGAAAATTAGTTTTACAAAGCCACTGCAGTGCCGTCTGGGTGGAAAAAGAGCCAACTCATATGTAAGAGAAAAATGAAAATGAAATCCAGAATCAACAATCCAGACATAAAAACTAGTAAAATAAATATAACATATAAATGAGGGACTAAGAATAGCAAAATAAACTTGATGTATTTTATACCTAGAGTAAAATGAAACAATCTGCCAGCTTCTCATTTACTGTGCTGGTGGGGGGGGGGCGGGGGCAGGGAACAAATCTTTGTTTACAAGTACCTGATGTTAAATGGAAATTTACAGTACAACATTGCCTTGAAAGGTGTTTCCATTTGTAGCCAAGTTGTTCCTTATTAATAAATAGCAGTTGAATTAGACATTCATAATAATGGATTAGACTACTGAATATGACTTATTCAAGTCATATTCATTCATATGTCATATTCAATATGACATTCATAAAATAATGAAAATGACTTCCAAAGACTTATGGTTCATTTTGCTTTTTAGAGAATAGTAAAAAAGAAAAAAGATCGTAATTTTTAAATTTCATATGCTATCATTATTTTGATATTTCACGCTATACATGTATGAGGATTTATACTCTTGACAATGGTACAGAACGTAACTTTTTTTTTTTGGAAGGGTATTAGGGGGAGGAGGACAGAGAAAATCTTAAGCAGGCTCCATGCCCAGTGAAGGTCTCCATCTCACAACCAGAGCTGAAATCAAGAGATGGACACTTAACCAGCTGTCACCCAGGTGCCTCCAGAATGTAACTTTTTAAAAACAGGAATTCTTGAAGGTATTTTAAGTACTCTATAGACAAAAAAATACACTATTATTTTGAGTTTTACAGATAGTTAAGCTGAATACTAGCCAATTAACTCTACTGAAATCAACCTTGAGACCCAAATGTTTTTCCTCTATGGCTGGCAATCCCAGCCAGAGATTTTTATTAGTACAGGGAGAATAAGTTCCTGCCTATGTTTATCAGATTTTATCAGGCAAAGTAATCAACTGAAGATGTTAAAATATAGACTGAAACCCAGAAGGCCCAGGATTGATGCTGGTTTCCAGTTTCTGACAAGCTCTTAGGGTCTTGGTCCATAGTCTGCTAGTGATCCGTGGACCACACTTCTGAATTGCAAGGCCTGAATCAGTGGTTCTAAGTCCTGATACTTAACGGAATCACCTGGGGAGCTATAAGAAACCATTTCTAAGGCTGAAAGGTTACTGAGCCTGGGATCCAGTCTGGGTACTGAGTTTCAAAAGCTCCCAAGTTCAGGCTAACAAGCAACTAACTTTGAGAATCTATGACCGAAAATGGTCAGATTTATGGGTAGGTTTTATTTCTCCTTGTTTCTAATACAGTAGGTAACAGAACTGGGAATAACCGGTACTGCATAGATTATGAGAGTAATATATGCCCCAAGTCTCCAAACTTCTACTGGTAATATGAGTCATTATCAATCAGGTTCTAATATTAAGAATCTTAGCAGTTTCATTTCTATACTCCTACCAAATTATTTAATAACATACTCTTCATAGTATTTTAAATATCTATCATCTATTCCTAATTACAGATTAAAGTAAACTCAGATTAGTCAGAAGTTTATATCTATATCTATATCTATATATATATATATTCCCCAGACCTTGCACTTGTCCCAAGAGAAAAAGCCCAGACACAGAAAAGGACAAGCAAAAGTTTACTTAATTTCTATATTTCATGTGGGTACCAATGTATTAAAAATTGAATTACCACTCTTTCTTCATAATGCTTTTCCTAATTATTTTGCTAAACTGAGTTTTGTAAAAGGTCAGGATGCAATTCCATTCCAAGGATCCCTCCCTAACTCTTAAAATAATGAAAATATTGTAAACTCTCAGGTATTAGCAGAACTCCCTCATTACAGTAGAGTACTGGAGTTCAAGTCAACTATCACATACTACAAATGATGCGACTTAAACTTTCTGAACAGGCCTTCTCACCTCCTAAAATAGGATGTAGAGAGAGTGCAATAAGAATGTGCAAGCACAGACTAATGCCACATAGAAATTTAAGACAACAATACATATTTCTAGATAAGCCAAATAAATACATATAGTGTGATAGTGCAAAGAAATGGAGCCCGGAGCAGGAACTACCTTCCGCTTTAGCACTAATTAGCCACATAACAAGCAAATGACACACCTTAATTGCATTTTAAAAATAAAGACACCTCAAATAGCTTATCTTGAGAATCCCTAGCAGAATGAAACTCTATGACCTAAAAGTAATGAATTATATGGTCCTCCAAAGCAAGTATGAGTACCAAGAGTTTACTTGTAACATGCCTGATTTAACAAGTCTCTTAAGAAAAATACCATTTTAAATTTGTCTTCTAGAAAAGTCTACAAATTATTTGGCCATCACTTAGAAAAAAAAAGTGTACAGGAAATGGAGGAAAGGGATCATTAAACACCATACAAGGGCACTATGCAGAATTAAAATAAGCAGTTGAAACTGAGTATGATGAAATACTGAACGGCTTTTCCTTAGAAAAAACTTATTTCAAAGTATGACATTTGGGATTTTATGATCTATCCCAAAGAATATAAGGCATTCTTATATATACAAAATGTTTTTAAGTACTGCAAATAACTCATAATTTCTATATAAATTATTCTAATTAATAAAAATGGTAGTACATGGAGATTATTTCCTTTTAATTTATTGTTTAGTTTGAACACGTCTTGCCAATTACAAAATACCTAGTGTGACCAAATAAATGAAAAATCCATGTAAGAATCACGAAGTGCCTTGCAGCATTCTGTCAGGATGCCACGATATGTTAACAATGGGGACAGAGCTTGTCTCAATTATAAGGTCCGATCACTAATCTTCTTCAGAACTGGAATCATCCTCTTGGTCAGAGAGTTCAGGAACAGGGAAGCGGAGAATGGCAGCTACTCCAGTCAGCTGACTGAGCTGTTCCCCTGATACATGAAGACTTGAGAATATCCTAACTGTGCCCGCATTCTCTTTCACACTGTCCACAAGCTTCACATACCGGCTTCGTGTGGCGACATCCTGGTGCCTGAACAGCTCATCGCTGATGAGCAATGTGTCAATGGCCATAGCCTCATTTGCCTTCTCCACCTGCTTGAGTCCGTAAAAAGCTCGGTCAGGTTCATGTTGTAGCATTTTATAGAAGTCATCCAAGGCTTTTACTTCCCCAGCAGCTTTAGTGTCTGAAAGGCGGCTAGCTACAGAAGGGTCACAAAGGGCCTCTTTCAGGGAGTACTTGTGTCCAGAGGAGGCATGTACCTAGAATCATAATTATCAAAGTCAGACAGAAGAATGTCTTCGAGTACCCATTAATCAGCCTGCAATGACCTAAAGCCAAAAGCACAAAGAAGGCTTTCTATGTTTGAGGACTTAAGCCAAGTTTACTATGTAAACAGGCTGTTTTAACAACTTTCACTTCATTACCTCACTTACAATCGCAGTCCAGTGAACACTTTCTCCTCCTGCACTTTTCCCAGGTCTAAAATTTAAGAGTAGTTTATACAAATCCCTCTGCCCACTCTGAATTATCCTTGGATAAGATTTTTACCTGAAGAAACTTGGACCGATTTTCCAGGAGCACTTTGTTGTCGGTCTTCACTGCTTGTTGAAACATGTAGTCACAGAACTGCTCCCTCACAAATCCCGGGCTGGCCACCAGGATGCACTTCACAACGTCGAAGTTGATGTGGCGCTGGATAGCCTGGACCACCTGTTCATAGAACCGCTCCAAGGCCCGGTCATGTTGGGAACAGTTGCCTTTCCGTTTTCTGGGGATGTTCACCTCCACCTTGGCCCGAGTGAGGGTCATGCTGGGAGTGACTAAGCAGATATGGGCAAGGCCTTCCTGCATCACCACGGCGGCCACATCTGCACTCCAGGCTGGGTCACAGGCCTGCTCGATGCGCTCCAGAACCACACTGTCCCACTGTTTCTTGGCCAGGGTGAACTGGCGGTTGGGCTCCAGCTCGATGGTGTGGTAAGCCCCCATCTTCACATACTCATTCTCTTGGATGTTGGTTCCCTTAACCCGCAGCTGGCAGGCCTGAGAGTCAAAATCGATGGCCTCCACGCAGAGAGTGAGAGTAGTGCGGACCCGGTTGCTTCCTACGCTGCCCGTGGAGGACTCCGTCTGTACCTTACGGATGGTGGAGGCTCGCAAGCTGTCGCCCACCTGCACTAGATTGTAGGTGTGCCACATATCCTCAGGTTCTTCGGGGACTAGGGTCACCTGGCCCGCATTATCTTTCTCAATGTCCTTCCTCACAAGCTTCATGACCTCCGCGGGGGTTCAGAGGCAGAACAAGAGGAAAGGAGAAGGTCCTCGGTGGGAAAGGGACAGGGAGGGAAAGGGGGAGTCTAGGTCGGGAAGGGGGCGGGGTCCGGTTCCTACAGGCACTTGCCTGGCGGGAAGGAAATACCCTAGCTCCGACTCAAGCGGCCAAGGGGAACACTTACTCTAGCCCTTCTTTTCCTAGTCTTCCGACAGAGCGCCAGACGCGAGCAAGAGACACAGCAGCAAAACACAGCCTTCCCCGGCGTTCCAGCACCCAGCACGGACCCGGCGGCTGATGCAATGACGGCGCATGCTCAGCTCGCGTTCCACCTCTCGGCGCACGTTTTACGTCCCCAACGAGGAGGCGGGGTTGCAGTTTGCGGGGGGCGCAGGCGCACTAAGGGCGAAGTGCGTCCGAAGACTGAACTGAGAGCAAAGGGCTTAGAATCTTTGGTGGCGAGTTACTTATTTTAATGCTGAACTTGGACTTCCTAAGTTTTCTCTTCCAAACCTGTTTGTGCAGAATCTGGGAAGTATGTGAGTGCAACTCCCCCCCACCCCCGCCCAGCTGCATGAAGTTACTACTGTACACCCTCTCTGCCCCGGATAAATCCAAAACTTAACTAAAAGGATTTCTCAAAGTCTCAGGCTTGGCCCCAAAGTTCTAAACTGGGCTTGCCTTATCAGCACTCAGATGCTACACTCCTGTTGGAGTTGGCATTTCCAGAAACGGTTTCTAAGAACCACTGGTCACGGTGGGTCTGGGCTCAGAGCAACGTGCCCAGCTGTTTTCTGTGCTTGTTACCCTGTCTGCACGATCTGACTACCCAGATGTTAAAGCACTGACCCCAGAGAGAAAAGAAACCATCTGTGGAATTCACCCCTGGGTGGACAGCTCAGTTGCTTGGCCTGATGTCCTGGGAATCCCAGAATCCAAAATTGGCAGTCTCTACTTTATGCAGCTCAGTAGCCTGTGAAATGTTTAGGTTGGGGGTTGGGTCGCAAAAATTTAGAGCCCGAACTTCACTGCCTAAATTGAGTTGAAGATATGGGAAGTGGAAAAAGTCTAATGTACTTGGACCAACCCGACTGAATGGCTACAAAGTTGATTTTAAAGAAAATCCTTAAATCACTTAGCATTTTTATGGTGATAACAAGATCAGTGAGTAGAAATAGAAAAAGCCCACCAGAATTTCCCCCAGAGTTAAAATGAGATGGGGAGGGGCGCATGGGTATCTCAGTGGGTTAAGCATCTGACTTCAGCTCAGGTCACAATCTCTAGCGTCCTGGGATTGAGCCCCAGCAGGTTCCACGTGCTCAGTGGGGAGTCCGCTTCTACCTCTTCCTCTGCCCCTCCCCCTCCGCTCCTGCTCCTGAGCTGGATCTCTTGCTTTCTCTCAAATAAATAAAATCTTAAAACAAACAAAACAACAACAAAAACCAGAGGAGGTGAACAGAGTAGTCCTACCCACATATCTTCTCATTCTCTTTCTTACTTGCATATGGCACTGAAAGGGAATCTTAACCACCCAGAACTGGTGAGACCAGGGTGAAAGGAAGGAATCTGACTTTGCCACAAGTCTTGACAGTCTTAACTCTGATGCCTCAATTATCTTCCTCAGAGATTCCAAGGAGACACAAAAATCCCTTTTAAAGCGCTAATACAAATTAGAGCCATTGTTTGTTTTGTGACTTCTCTCCCTCCCTCTCTCTTTCCCTATTCCTTCCACACCTTCCTGTCATACTGAATGCCTTCCTAAAGTTTCTAACTCTGACGGCTTTCTTCCACTTCCCAGAAGACCCAGCAACTTTGAGTAAGGAACCGAATGCCCTAAGATGTGAAGATGGTTTGTCTCTCCAAAGGACATTCCCTAACCAGGAGAGAGAAATACTTTGAGTTGCTCCTTGATCACCTAAGTAGAATTCTCTTCAAAGTCTGATAAAGATTAAAAACCACATAATCACAGTGGCAGGCATACAGTAGGATCTTAGTAAGTGTTAAGTTTTTCTTGAAGAGCTATCATTTATGGAATATTCACCAGGTCCTTTCCTATACTCTTCTAATCCTCTTCTCTAAATATTTGTTATCCTCATTTTGTAGTAAGAAAATGAATTACAGAAAAATAAATGTATTCAAGAGTTTAATTCTTCCTAAGGTCCATTACAGTGGTAAAAGATCAATACGAAGTTTAATACTTGCACAGCAATAGTCAGCAGACATGAGTCATGATCTTTCCAGCAGATTATAGCATCTTTAGTTAGGTCCCCTAACAGCTACAAACCTGAAGCCTTCATTCTAAATTGTAAGTCAGGTTTTTGGTGCTGCCTCTCTCATTTGATAACCCTTATAAGGTTCTAATGAGATTACGATACTTTGTAAACTGTAGAGTTCTACAAACACGTGAGATACTGTGGTATATCTCTAAGAATGCCTGACCTGAAGCTAGAAATCTGAATCAGACATAGCAGGGGGCAAGGGCTCACACTGACATGATCATAATTATTCGGTCTTAGAAAAATAACTGGTTCGGTAAGGTTGACTGATGGATAATCTGTGGGTATTATTAATTTATACTAGTATCTCTTCTCCAGGGAAAACTTAGGTGAGCCCTAGTACATGAATTCATGTATCTTGTTGGTGAATTAGATTACAGTTCTTGTTGCTATTATAGTGGTATGTTAGAAATGGTTTGTATCACAGCAGCAGGAATTATGAGCTCCTGAACAATGGAAATCTTGTTTGAATACCCTAGGCTTAGTGCAGTAAGGGCTGTATAAATGTTCTTGTTCCTAGTATTTTTTTTTTCAAGACTTAACTTTCCTGCAACACTTACTAATCTTTTCCTTCTTCTGCTTAGAGCACCTTGGAGGCTCCTCCCATCATTGCTTCTTTGCTTGTCTATCCCGTTTTCAGACTGTGAGCCTACTTTTATTTGTCTATGTTCCTGAAACCCAGCACAGCAATTGTTATATAAACAGTCATCATATGAAAGAATGCATATTTTTTAGTTCTCCTTTAATGCAGAACTTTTAACTTATCTATCACTGGCATCTTAAAATTAAGAAAACATTTTGTTTTATAATGTTACTAGAATTTTAAAGAGAAAATTACTCTTAAGGTTAGTTTCTAAAAACCTGTTTCAATTTTTGAGATACCTATGCTTGGGTAAGAAAATGATTATTTCAAACACATCTTACTGAGGAAAAGAGCTGAAAATGTTGTAAATAATGTATAATGACAGTTTTATTATGCCTGTTTAGGAAATGATCTTTGCAGAATAAGTCAGAGCTCTGATTATGAATATCTAATAATAAATCCAATCATTTATGAAAAGGGAATGTGCTAACCTCAGGTTGTTCAAAGATGCCCATGTGACCACCACAAGCAAAGCTAAGTGTACAGTTGGGAGAAATATTCAGCTAATTCAGGCAAAAGGGGGAAAGGGACAATTTTTGGTTTTTGTTTCTTAAAGAGATCTACTATTTGGATAAAAAAATATTAATGTTTTTGCACATAAAGTGAATTCTTAATACCAACCAGTGCATATATTTTAATCTCCTTTAAGACTTAGTTGATTTTTTAAACTTCCTTTTAAATTATAGAAGACTTTAGATAAAAATTAGGTACCTTCATATGTGTATAGCTCTAGCACTAATCACCATTTGACAGAAATTTAGCATTTGCCAAAACCAGTCATTGATCCTATGCAACTAGAACACTTTTAATGACTTTATTGCCACATTTCTGCTGAGGCAGAGTGTTCAGATGAAGCTCATTTCTGGGATTTGGTGAGGCTGCTGATGATAGAGGAGCAATTATCCCCTGTAGCAGATAGAAAAAAAACTAAGAAGAGGGACAAGGTTCATGTCATTGTTTCCAGGAACAGTGTCATTTGTATCCAGGAGTGTTTGAAATTATATGATGCAGTTTTTAAAAATACAAAGAAATTTAATAGAAAATTACTTTGTAGATTTACTGTATGTTATATCTGTAATTTTCAGATGCATATTTTCCCACCTTTCAACATCTCTGAGACTGGGAGTTATTTAACAGTCTAATAATTATAATTGGATTGGCAGCACTCTTTTTCCTTAGTAGTGAATAAAATAATGATGCATTTTTTCAATTGATGGTGTCTTTTTTTTTAAAGATTTTATTTATTTATTTGACACACAGAGAGAGGCAGGCAGAGAGAGAGGGGGAAGGAGACTCCCCGCTGAGCAGAGAGCCAGATGCGGGGCTCCATCCCAGGACCCTGAGATCATGACCTGAGCCAAAGGCAGAGGCTTAATCCACTGAGCCACCCAGGCACCCCTTGATCGTGTCTTTCATTCAATTAGATATAAATATGAGGATATATATATATATGTGTGTGTGTGTGTGTGTGTGTGTGTGTATAGATATATATATACATGTATATACACACATATATACATGTATATACATACTTCATTTTGAATAAAAAATCTTAACTGAAAAAATTTACAAAGGAAGACACCTTGCTTTTAGGCTTACTAAATTGTTAGCAAGGAGAGACATATAACTTAACTGGGGTCATCACACACACACACATACACACACACACACACACACACAATCTAGGTAAGGATACTGTTAGAAGAGACAGTCCAATCTCTTAAGTATTTATGAGTTTGTCTTTATCTTTTGAGATTCATTCAGTAACAACTTTTCAAGTGACTGTTACTCTTAAACGCTAAGGATAATAAACTCTACCCTCACAGAGCATATAGCAAGCTGGGAAGACAGTTAGATATTTAATTAACCATATCATGTGCTGTGGTATAGAAGCAAAGACACTAGGGGCTTACATGTTTCTGGGGCAGGAGGACCAATTTATCCTAGTGACTTTCTTGGAGCTAATGTTCATGTGGGGACTTGAGGGTAAGCAAGCAGTGGGAGCAATTGCTTATGCAAAGGCCTGGAGACTTCAGAGGAGCTGGCACAACAGAAGAGGGAAAAGAAACTCAGTAAACTTGACAGGAATATATTTAGCTCATTTACATATCTTGATACTCTTCTGTACTTGCTTTAACAGTGAATACAATTCTCTAGTCACAGACCACTTTGGATAGGCAATGTATTTTGATTTTAGCATTGTGGCATCGATTCCAAGTATCTTTCATCTCATTTTTTTTTAACATGAATTCAAATACACTATTTTGTGTTTCATACAACAGAAGGATTGTGTAAGTAAAGAACAGCATTTTGATCCCTAATTTTCTGAATATGTTTTAAACATGAGCTGATTTACAAAATATTTTAAAGGGCAAGTTCTAAACCTAGTGGGAAGTTTCTTGGTTTGGAGGTTTCAGAAGAACATAGGCAGAGGAACATCCATCTAAGGGAGTAAAATCAACAGTTATAAGCTGTGCCAAGACTTTATGCATTAAAACAGCATCACAACAGCAGGGATGAGAAATAGGCAAATTAGTTAAAGATATATATTTCATTGCTACTCTCCATGCCTATTTACTCTACCTTTACAGACATCATAATGACTGAAGAGTTTCACCTTCTTCAGTAATTCCTTACAGTCCATTGTGTGCCATTGGAGGTAATTTCTTTGCTATGGGTAAGTATCTGAGTTCCATATTCAGCCATCACCTCACTGGACTTCATTTTGAATAGAAAATCTTAACTGAAAAAATTTACAAAGGAAGACACCTTGCTTTTAGGCTAACTAAAATGTTTCTATCAAGAAGAGACATATTACTCAATTGGGGTCATTCTACATATTCTTAATATTCAGAGATAGTTATTTAAGTTACAATTAATATAGGGTGGGACATCTAATTTCATGATATACCTAAAAGTCCTGAAAATATCAGATTCACAATATTAATTAGGTCCTTTTTAAAGTCTCATAGACAGTTAAGCTTGGCTTTAACATTCTGAGAGTTGAGCAAGAAGGAAATGGACTTGCATTTTGATAGCCTGTATGGCATATTATTTCACAGCATGAGATTTGAGATCAGAGAGCTGAGCACAGGCTTTGCCATTTATGAGTCGTGGGACTTTGGACAAATTAATCTCTTAGCATTTTCGTTTCTTCATATCTAATATATGGATAATTGTTCTAAAATTTTCTTTTTTTGAGATTCAAGTGAAATAATATATGCAAAGTTTTTGACATAAGGCCTCACCCATAATATGTTCCCAATAAATATGTGCCATTCAGCACTGTGTTAGTTTTTCTCTGTTATGGTGTGTCCTGACCCTATTCCCCAGGATGTTTGATTCTGCCATTTGGACTTGGCCAATGAGAGGGTTGGGCAAGACTTTTTAGAGGGTGGGAGGAAAAGAAGCAGGTATTTATTTCTTCTGCTCCCTTCTGGCTGGGCTTCGATTGTGGCTCTAGCTGCATTCCTCTTCCTATGCCCCAGCTCCCATCCAACAGCCCCTCTCCCATAGCTAGAGTTCACAGCCAATGTAACACTACTTCCTCCTCAGGCCTAAGAGTGATAATGGCTTCTCTTCCCAGTGTTGCTTCATATGCTTTCCTTTCACTATTGTTTGCCCTTAGGTGCTCTACCATCTTTTGTCAGTTCTTTAAATGCCTCTGCAAACAGTCCTTTATTAAACTTTCTTTAGTTAAATGCTTTATATGTGTCACTAGTTTTTTGCTGGGACTTTGATATATGTAAAATAATAATCTTTGGTGGCAGATCATTTTATAATACTGTTAAAAGCTAATACAAGGCAGTTTTTAATCCAATGGGAAGTTTATTAGCATGGCGATTTGTTGTCATGATATAAACCTAGGTTTGAAGTCTGGAGAGAGTTCATTTAGATGGCAGGGGGTGTGGGAAGGAAGCGTGAAGTTCTTTTCTAGATATATAAAACAACAAGACCATAGCCACAGTGGCAAAATGAGCATGAAGATTATGTAGAAAATAAGGAAATGTGACTGGCTCTCATGTGAAGTTTACATTTCAGGGTTTTGGTAGGCAGAAAAATGGTCTCCCAAAGATGTTCATGTCCTAATCCCTAGAACCTGTGAATATGTTAACTTATATGGCAAAAGGAACTTGGCACATATGATTAAATTAAGGCTCTTAAGACTAGGAGCTTATCCTGGTTTATCCAAATGGGCCCATGGATCCTTTTTAGAAAGAGGCAATGGGTCAGAGTCAAAGAAGGAACTGGATGATGAAGCAGAGTCAGAGGGAAGGATGTGAAAATGCTATCCTACTGGCTTTGAAGATGGAGGATGGAGCCACAAGCTAAGGTATGCAGGTGGCTTCTAGAAGCTGAAAAAGGCAAGGCAGTGGATTGTCCCTGATACAGGCTTCAGAAGACACATAGCTCTGTCCACACCTTGATTTTAGCCCAGTGATACTTCTAACTTACATAACTGTCACATAACATATTTGTCTTGTTTTAAGCCAATAAATCTATAGCAATTTGGTACAACAAAAATAGGAAATGGATATAGGTACAGTGAGAGAGAGAGGGTGCTGGATTAGGACAAACAGAGTGGTCAGTAGAGAATTCTGGATTTCATCTGAAGACAATAAAGAACCATGAAAGTGTTTTTGTTTGTTTGTTTTACTAAAAAGACTAATATATAATGAAAATTAGTTATTAAGAAGATAAATTAGAAGTTGGGTACAGATTTGCAACAAGAAGAGCTCTCTCGTACTGTGCATGGACAGATGATACCGCAGATTAGGTGTAGATTTTATGAATTGAGGAGTTTCCAAGAAAGCTGACAATATGATAACTGACTGGAAAACTCGCAAAGGAGAGGAAGAAGTCAAATTTCAGATCCTTATGTTGTGAAATGGGCATAAATATAGCATGTATGAGGAACCTATTGATTCTTATGCAATAAATTCTAAGTTTTAGTATGATTGAATAATACACACACACATATACACACACAAAAGGGAATTAAATTTTTTAAAGTTTCATTCTTGCCCTTTTTAGAGGATGTGCAAACTGCCTTTGGTCCTTTCTGCATAGTGACTGCTTATTTGGTAAAATGCAAAAGGTACAACTTGAATAATTAGAAAACTTCAGATTTTGTACAACGACAACAAAATGCAAATGCCCTCCAAAAGGTTGGAGCAGAAGAGGCATCATAGGTCAAATAAGTATAAAGGGCAGGGACAGCAGCTGGTAAGTTAAACCATTCACTGGCTGCAAAGCTGTTCAGAAGTTACTACTGTTTGGATTACCGGACACTTCCTGAGTAGTGGAAAATGTCTGGATGAAAAGTCAATAGCTCATAATTAACTCTGTTAATACCACCTCGCTGTGAAAAAAATGTTTTACTTGCAAATAATCCATTTCTCAGGGATCCTCATAAAACTTAACAATGCTTGGGCATCTAAATCAGGATCACCCCTGTCTTTAGTGGAAAAATGCCAAATTAACTAATACCAATAAGCATGCCAAGCAGTAAAGACACTGAATATTGAATATTGATGATATGCTAAACCCAATCATTAACCTAACCATTAATCATGTTACTTTCACACAAAGCTTCACCAATCTGCCTTTTTCTTTCACCATGGGCTAATCATTTGGAAAATCTTAGAAAATGTTATGATTCAACCTTTTTCTAAATTGGATATAACTTTGCATTTCCAGTGTTTTTTTTTAAAGTCCCTCCTTAAAAATGCCTTTTATACACAAGTAACAATACTGTATTTTGCATTAAAAAATAATCTGCTCTATGACTATCCCTTTCTCAATTTCAAAGCGTTCCTCCTCCTTATACAGAAACGTCATTTCAGGACAAGAAGCAATTTTGCCTTGCTTTCCTTTCTTTCCTCATTCTGTCGTAGAAAAGATCTTGAATACACAGCAGCAAGAAAAATGCAATAATGCCCACTCTTGAGTAACCTAAAGGTAGGAACTTTGCATATAAATCCGGCGCCCCCTATTACCTTCCTCCAAAAAATAAAAAAAAATTAAAAAAAAAAAAAGAGAGAGAGAGAGAGAAAGAGAAAGAAAGAAAGGTAGAAAAGGAGGTAGGTGGGGGTAATGCCATTCAGCAAAGTCCTAAAATACAATGTAAACTGTCAAAACAACTTTAGTTGTAAACTCACTTCTACCTTGTCAAGTTTCCAGCACGATCTCCCTCCTTCTATTGAGGGGGAAGGTTTTGAAATACATCAAAACTAGTATCCGAAACAAAACGCAGACTCCTTTCTGTCCTCGGACCTGCCCGGACTACCTGGAGGGTCCCTAAGTGAGCCGGCGCTCCTCCGCCTTTCTGCGCGGAGCCCTCGCTATCTCCCGACCCACACGCAGCCCAGAGCCCCGCACGCAGACGCTCAGAGAAAACAGGGTCGCTCACCGGTGAGGAGCCAGCAGCAGGCGACAGCGACCCCTGGGCTGGCTTGGCGTCGGGGGGCCATGACCCGGGAGCCCGCAGAGCCCGGAGGACGCGCTGGATCGGAGGGCAGCACGGGGCAGGACGCAGCACGGAGCCGCGCGTTCTGGGCTACTCTGCCGCCTTAGGTCTCCGTCTCCGGCCCCGGTCAGTCGCGGCGCCCAGAAGCCGAAGAGTGAATTTCCTGTGTTTTCGACGACTGCCTCTAGGTCCTCTCCACGCTTTTCATATCCCAGACTTACTGCCCCATCTCCCGCCCCTTCGCGCGCTCGTTCTCTGAAATCCTCCTGGCAGCCTCCCAGGCTGTGTCCGAGACATGGACAAATAAAGCCAGCTTCGCGGGCTCGTGTTTAGGCTAAAGTCCACGGGCTGCAAATCAAACCTTAAAGGGACAACTGCCTTCCATTGAGAGGGCGATCGCGCTCCCTAAGGTGGCAGGAAGGCCGACGACGGCTGGACCTTCGGGAGGGTGTCGCCCGTCCGGTGGCCCCGCCTTCACACCCCTTCCCTCTCCCTCAGTCAGGGCAGGGAGGGCACTTTCAAGTGCCGGGACTCCGTGGCCCTTAAGGGGAGGCTGCTTTCCTGGGGTTCAATTGCGCAGAAGGAATTAGATTGTCTCTGAAAGTGAGCACTTTGGTATCCCCACCTCCCTCTCCTGCGGACACTTGAACTTCGCGTGCTGTTGTTGTCTGGCACTAAGAGTGAGTGAGTGTGCGTGCGTGCGTGCGTGCGTGCGTGTGTGTGTGTGTGTGTGTGTAGAGGGAGCGTCCATTCAGACACGCCCCGACAGAGGGTTTTGCTTTAGCTTATGCAGAGTTTGCTTCGCTTATGGTGATGTGTGGTTAAACGGGGGTTGCAGCTAAACTTTTCTTTGGGAAGACCCTAAGAAAACCAGAAAAAGGAGAAAAACCAGAATGGGAGAAAAGAAAAAAAAGAAAGGGAGAAAAATAAATGCGAGAAGGAAGAGGGAGGTTAATGAAGGGAGGAAAACAGTCTTTAGAAGTGGTTATGTGTGTGGGCTATTTTGTTGAAGTTGAATTAGGATGTTTGTACATTGGGAATTGAATCTAATAAAGAACGCAGGGCACTGTTTTATTTCTTCTTGTAGACTTTTATAAGTAAGAGTGCATTAAATCATGTTCATGTTACTCCTACCTCTTCCACTCCCACTCTCTAGGGAACTGAAAATTGGGAAGTTAAGTTGACAGGTCAAAATGTTGGAGATTGTTACCCCACCCCGAGAGACTCAGGCCAGAAAAGGCGCTTAAGACTTTGCAATGCTTCCCTTCCTTGTTGAATGAGTTGTCCAACCTCCCTGAGTCAAGAGCCACATGCACATGTTCGCTTCACTTTCTGCTTTTGTTTAAAGCAGCTGTATCTTGATGGTTTTGAGAATTTCTAAGAAAGGGAAGGACTGGTTGAGTGGATTTGTGTTTACAGGTGGTGGAGGGAATAAAATGTATTCAATTCAGTTCAATTCAAAGCAACAACTAATCATCTCTAGCTAGCAGGACTAGGGCTAGGCAGGACAAGACTGCCACCCAAAGGAGGACTCTGCCTAGAACACAATACAGGTGACTACAGGATAGGTAACCCAAGATAAGGGAAGGGAGAAGCCCACAGGGATGATTGAATAGATTGCCACCAAATAGAAGATGCCAGGATTCCAGATGCTAAGGCTAGAAAAGACAAAAGGTAATGAAATGTAATGAAAATCAAAAACAGGATGGGCATCCCTGAGAGGTTCAAGGCCATCAAATCCCAGTAATGTAACCCATCAGAGCTAAGGAATTCCTCTTCTAATTTATGTACGAAATGATTAACTACCTAATAAATATATTTGAAACACTTTCCCCCCATTTCCAGCTTTCATATTTTCCTTTCTTAGTCCTATTTTCAAAACTGCACAAATAAATCTCTAGAAAAATTTCATGTTGGATCACAGTTCAAACTCATCTGACATTACTTAAACTCCTTTGCCTGCAATCAGTGGTCTCATATCCTAGTTTGGCTTTCCAACCCCTCTTCATTAATCTGTATCATCGCCTTGCCTCCTGCTGTTCCTTTCCTGGGAAAGCCTTGACAAGCAATCTGTACATCTCATATCTCCGTCTATAGTCTCAGTTATGTCTTATGCCTCTCAGTATGACCCATGGGGCTTTGCACAATAATCAAATACTGATTAACTGGTTAATGGTTAGACATTAAAAAACCATGATAAATACTTTCTCTGAAATATCTCTTCAAATTGCTCAGTATTTTCATAAACATAGAATAGTGTGCATATATATGTAAACATATGTGTATATGTGTGTATATATGTGTGTATATATATACACGCATATGCCTCTGCAGAGCTCTAGAAAGTTATAACATTATTGAATTAGAAAGAAATGAAAAGAGAAATTATAAAATTATATCTTATTGATATAATTTTATATCAATAGTAGGGTTAAAACATACTTATGATGTAAGTGACTCTTAATCACTCAAAACAAACTGAGAGTTGCTGGAGGGAGGGGGTGTGGGGGGTGTGGGGTTATGGACATTGGGGAGGTATGTGCTATGGTGAGTATTGTGAAGCGTATAAACCTGGCGAATCACAGACCTGTACTCCTGGGGATAAAAATACATTATATGTTTATAAAAAATAAAAATTTAAAAATTTAGAAAAACCATACTAATGATGAAGGTTATAATTATTGGGAACTCTAGCTTTCTTTTTGGGGGTTAATAAATACTTTGAATTTAAAGTTTTGAAAATCTTCTCTAGGACTTGCAAACTAATGGTGATAACCAGCACTACTAGTGCTGTGGTTAAAGTTAACTTTTATATGTGTTATGAATCTTATGACAATATTTAATAATTTTCCCATTTCACATCAATGCAAATACAGAGATTGAGAAAATAGCTATTGCTGGAGAATTAAATTTAGGATCAGTGCTCATTTTCTGAACTTCAGTAAATCTAAACATAAACCAATGTCAGGCAAGATATTCTCTTAACCAACTTTATCCTGGCAGGAAGATGTGTTATTGTGTAAACTGAGGCTTGGAAAGGTTAAAAACTAGGGTGACAAACTAGTCATTACATGGGGTCACCTGACAGCAAATGTTAAGCTCTAGACTTTGTACAATGTACTCTTCTATTTTAAATGAGATCTAATCTGATCAGATCTTTTTGACAGTTTGGAAATATGGGTGAAAATTACAAGTACCTTGAGAGGCTAGGGACTGAATTGATTAAGAACTTAATCCATAAAATAAAGCAAAACTACTCTGTGGTTTATAGGAATCTTTGAGTTTTTGACCTGTTTTGATAGTGTGGGAAGTCTAATACTCTCAAACCATTTGGAGCTTGCCACCCACGTGAACATCCAGGCCCAAGGTGATACCCAACCCTCCCCAGATTGCTCTAATGGATCTCCACCTTCCCCAGCCAGGTAGGATGGCATTTGGGGATTACTGGTTACTATCTCAAAAATAAAAACATATATTTTATACTAAAGTATTCCCCTTAGAGGTAATCCAATATATCGTGAGTATAATTATTGGAGTATGTAGGTTCTTGAGTTAAACTTCTTGTACTCATGCCCAGGAACCACCACATGTTAGCTGTGTAATCTAGGAAAAGTTACAGAGCTCTGTGAGGCTCAGTTTTCTCAAACATAAAATGGGGATAAAAATACTGCCTCTCTCTGAAGATTATTGTGAGAATTGAATGAGACAAACTTATGAAGCATTTAGCAAAATGTCTCGATTAAAGTAAATAGAAATGAATTATTCTTCTTCCCTGTTGCAGGAGAATTAAAATTAAACAGTGGGAATATAGGGCAGGGTCTGTGTGTGGTGGGGCATAGGAAGTGATGCCATTTGATAGGCATCAAAAGAGAATGTTAGTGTCTGGCCAAAACCATCTCTATCGACTCTTGTTATTATTTCTGGAATCCTCACTTGGAATCCTTACTTTGTATTAGGGAATTATCTTGAAAAAACCCCAATAAAATGGGTATAAAATGGGACACCTGGGTGGCTCAGTTGGTTAAGTGGCTGCCTTCAGCTCAAGTCATGATCCCAGCGTCCTGGAATCGAGTCCCACATCAGGCTCCTTGCTCAGTGGGGAGCCTGCTTCTCCCTCTGCCTCTGCCTGCCACTCTGTCTGCCTGTGCTCGCTTGCTCTCTCTCTCTAACAAATAAACAAATAAAATCTTTTTAAAAAAATAAAATGGGTATAAATTAAGACATTAGAACCCATTATGAAATTAACAAGGACTTCCTTTTCAAATTAGCTAGATGTAAAAGGGATTTTTTTTTTTTTTTAACAAGAACAGAACATTTCACTAAGGGGTTGGGAATAGGAGAGGGTCTAGAGTTCTGCTAGTGGTGAAGGCCATGGATCTTTGGTAGTTAGATCATGGGTTCTCAAAACTGCAGGATAAACAAGGTACTCCCACCTTTGTAGAAAGGTGGTATAGTTTTAGTCAATCATGAATACTTTTTAAAACTTTTTATGTTAAAATAACAGATATTTATAGGAAAAATGTAAAACAATGTTTTAAAAAAGTTAACTATGAGGCTTAAAATGCATCTTATTTTATTTTTTTTAAAGATTTTTATTTATTTATTTGACAGAGAGAGATCACAAGTAGGCAGAGAGGCAGGCAGAGAGAGAGGAGGAAACAGGCTCCCTGCTGAGCAGAGAGCCCGATGCGGGACTCGATCCCAGGACCCTGGAATCATGACCTGAGCCGAAGGCAGCGGCTTAACCCACTGAGCCACCCAGGCGCCCCTTAAAATGCATTTTAGTATAGCATTGAATTGTGCTTTCTTCCACCCTCCTCAACTCTGAGGTGTTAAGGATAGGTGGTCTTATCTAGAGCTGCTTCTGTTAAGGTTGCATAAAGATTCTGATTTTTCAGTTTTACTCTGTATATACTCAGGGAGTTGCTCTCCAAGACAGTGATGCGAACTCACAAAGCTAACTCCTGTGAGCAACTTAGTTTAGGTGAACAATTTTTGTATATTTATTTATTGTTTTTATTTATTTATTTTAAAGACTTTATTTATTCTTTTGAGAGGGTGAGAAAGTGTGAATAGGAGGAGGAGTAGAGAGAGAGGAGGAACATCAAGCAGACTCCTGCTTAGCATGAAGCCCGACATGGGCCTCCATCTCATGACCCTGAGATCATGACCTCAGCCAAAATCAAGAATCGGAGGCTTAACCAATCGAGCCACCCAGATGCCAGAGTTGAATAATTTTTAAGTTCCTGCTGTGTACTGGACTCTAGGGCGATGTTCTGCAGAGGTAAAAATGGGTAGAACACTTGCTTTTCTACTGAAAATCTGCTGTCCATTAGTTTTTTTTCTCTTGGAATGAGAGAGAGAAAACAAGTAGTTTTGTTCTCAATTATAACATTGACATGTTTCATTTTAAGCCTGTTAAATTCAGCAGTCTAGTGGAATTACCATATTAATGTTGTTACTTCAACTTGAGAACCCATGATTGCTTCTTCTATGACCAAAACAAAGTCACAATGATATGGAACTTAAACTTCACCACCAACCAAACTTTTTTTTTTTTTTTTTGTTATTGCATAATGTTCTCGTGTGAATGTTTTTTCACTTAAAATATAAAATAGGTGTTCCTCCCTCCCTATTTCCTGAACAAGTCTATGCCAGAAACTTGGTCCAAAGACATTTGGGCAACTGGTACTTAGGAAAAAATTTGAATTTAGAATCCTGGGAAGGACAGCTCTAAACACTGTAGGAAACTCCTAAAACTTATTAGTAGACTTCAACATGAGTGACACACTAGTGTTGCACGGGGGGAGGGAATACCAGGGTGGTGCCCTGGCAAGAATATTTAAGTCACGGCACTCTTGACTCACAATAACCATCACTGATGAGCAGTAACATTTCAGCTGCAATGCCGGATTCCTTAATTTGCAATGTGAGTTAACTGTTTTCTAAATTATTAGTCAATGTTGGGATTATTTGAGCAGGTTGATTTAATTAATTTAATCATTTTCCTTTTCCCAGTTTATAAAGAGTTAAAGCAAGTAGGTGGGCTCTAAAATCTCAGGACTGAAACAAATTATTAGTTAGTAATTAAACCAAGAAGATTGATATTTCTTGTAATAGGACTGGGTCACTGTAGATGTGGGGGAAATAGTCTTGTAGTTAATAAAAAAAAATACATCAAGGGAAAGGGAGTCTATTATTTGGCTCTGAAATAATAACACTTAGATAGCTTGTTTTACAAATTATGTGGCTATTTTTCTTCTGTTCTACTAGACCATAATCTACACCAAAACAGTCAATAACTCATTTTTATTGCCTGTGGCATCTGTCCCCATGTAATTCATTCATTCAAACATTCAAACATTTATGGTGTTACCTCTGTGTAGCAGGAAGTCTTCTGGCTCCCAGGATTCAGAAATGTTGAAATGTTTGGCACTATCCTCAAAAACAATTCACAAGATACTTAGAGATATGCATAGAATGTATCCTCTTAATTGTGTCTGATGAGCCCTGGAACAGAGCATAAAGTCAAAAGGAAGAAAAAGACAGGGTTTTATAAAGATGATGGCACTGAAATGTGGTCTTGCAGGAAATGGGGAGAGGGTTTCACGGATGGAGGAAAAGGATAATGGGCCTTCTAGGTAAAGGCAGCATGAAATGGATAAATAGAATGGAATAAAATTGCAAATGCAAGTGAATTTCTGACCAGATTTGAATAGATCTTAAAAGGATGCCAAGGAATTTTGACTTCTTATAAGAATAGAATATTTTCATTGTTCTGAGTGACATATGCAACATGTTTTTTACTCTGTATTAATTTTTTCCTCTCATAACATTTGCTGAAGTGGTGTGATTTACTCTAATTTTTGAAGTAGAGGAAATGAAATATATTAAATCCATGAGGCACACTGTGAACCTTCTGTCCTGAATTTCTTCCCTGAATTTTGATGCAATGCCTTCTTTAAGGAAATTTATTATTGTTTATTATCAATAAATACAATTATATGCACTAGCAAAATAAAGGTGGAAGGCTGGACATTTATCTCACCAAAGAGAACAAATAATCTAGAAGAATAATCTTTGGTGATTCTTTTGAAATTTGAAGAAGATGAAAATAAAACCACTATCATGATGCCCAAAGAACTTTTAGATATACCAGTTGGACACCATAGAGTAGATAGGTAATGTAAACATTAAAGATATACTGCCAGTGTTGGACATTTTAAGCATTTTGGTCCCAAAGCTAGGGTGAAGGGGGCCATGAACTTGTAAATATCCAAGTCTTTGTTCTGTGGGGTGAGGTCTGATTTGAAAGGCCCTGCAATGAAAGAGGAAATCCTGGGGCTTTTCATGAAAGAGCCATAATTAGGTGATCTGTCTCCAGAAAAGGAAAGTGTTGCAGCCAAGAAGATAGAGCCAGAGACTGGGAGTCAAAAGCCCACTAAAACTGCCAGGGTAAAGCAAAAATGAAAAGGTAAGTTTGGGTAGGCAATGAAGATGGAAGCATTATGGAACAAATTTGAACTGGCTGGGAAAATTCAAAACTAAGGCCCTAAATACAAGGATCTGCCCGAGTTTTTCTTTCATGTAGGCTCAGATGTGTTACAAGGGAACAAGAGGAGTTTAAAATACCTACTACGGAGCTATTAATTTGAGACACCAAAAGTAATAGGACCAGTAATTCTAATATTAGTGTATTAGTAACACTAATAAAAGTGGTAATATTATTTAGGCAATTATATATTTATATTGCAGAGAATAATTTTAGCCACAAAAATAAGAAGTATAAAAGAAACTATTTTTATGATACTGCATTTGTCTCTTGAGCTCTCGATATACAAAGAAATAATTCAGTGTTTCCCTCCCCTCTCTCCCTCCACCCCCAGAACTGTCTTTAAAAAAAAATAATAATTCCTGCTTAGAAGAAAAGAAAAATGTAGGAATATATGACCAAATGAATGAGTTTTAATTTTCACAGAAGCTATAGAAATCTGTTGAATTCCTTGGATCAAAAAGAGTCATAAAGTATATAAGAATGGAGAGAAACTGGTGAAGCCTGAGATGGAGAAACTGGACCTAAAGCTACCACAGAGGCAAAGGTAGAAAGCATTCAGACATGGCCCAATTCAAATTTAAAGCACAGCTTGATTTGCTGCACCTAGCATTTGCACCATTCAGTGCCTCCTTATCATTCATGGACCTACCAGTTGCTATTGAGTAAGCAGAATATATCATTCATACTAGGATCATTAACCATAGCCAGCTGTTGTGTTGGCTTAGGGATGGCCTGAGTCAATCCACATATGACTACCCATGAATACAACACAGTTGCCAATAGGAAGGACATTTTTGGAATTATGGGGTAAGTAATGCACCTCCAAATATCTACTCCTCCATAAAAGTCATGACAACATTGGCAAAAATTATCAAAATCAACTTTTTCCAAACTCTGAAATTAAACAAAGAGTTGCAATTTTTTTAAAGAAAGGCAGCCAAATTTTGAAAATATAGCTAATTCTTTGAGAAAAGTCAATAGAGATTCAGAGATCTGTGGGACACTATCAAATGTACCAACGTATGCATGATGGAAGTCCCAGAGAAGAGGCAGCAGAGGGGGCAAAAAGCATATTTGCAGAAATACTGTCTGAAACCTTTCCAAGTTTGGTGAAAACTATTAACATTCATATCCAAAAGGCTTCATAACTCAAACTAAGATAAATCCAAGGAGTTTCATACCTTGATTCATCATAGTCAAACTTTCAGAAGCCAAAAAGAAAGAATAATGAAAGCAGTAAGAGAAAAGTACTCATGATGTATGAGGAGTTCTCAATAATACTTACTGTTGACTTCTCTTCAGAAATCATGAAGACCAGAATAGAGTAGGAGGATGTATTGTAACTGCTAAGAGAAAAAGACATTAACCATACCCAATAAGACTAGTCTCCAAAAAAGAAATTTAGATATTCACACATACAGAAATACTGAGACAAGTCATTGTTAGCAGAACTACTCTAAGTGATATATTAAAGCAGTCTTTCATTCTTGAACTGAAAAGATACTAGATTGTAACTCAAATGTACATGAAGAAATAACACCAGTAAAGATAATTAAGTATGTTATTGTAGGAGAAAATATAAACATATTTTTTTCTTTTCTTTTATCATACTTAAAAGACAACTATGTGAGAGCAATAATTATAATACCATGTTGATGGGCTTGTATTTAATAAGATAGAATTTGAATAACCATAGTAGCACAAAAGAAGGGGGAGGTGGGACTACATCAGGGCAAAGTTTTTGTGTACTATTGAAATTAATTTTAACTAGATTGTTTTGAGATGCTAATCGTAACCACCAGGGAAACTGTGAAGAAAATAAATTTAAAAATGTAAAAGAAAACACAAGGGAACTATCATAGTATAAAATATCTGTTTAACACAACAACAAAGGTAGAAATGATGGAATTAAGGAAGTTTCCTTACACCATCCAGAAATTAACTTAAAAGAGATCAGAAACCTAAATGTAAGAGCTAAAACTATAAAACATACAGTAGAAATATAGAAGTAAATGTTCAAGACCTTGAGTTAGGCAAAGGTTTCATAGATATAACACCAATAGTACAAGTAATAAAAGAAAAAAATAGGTAGATTAAGGCTTATTCAATTTTAAATCTTTTCTTTTGTTTTAAAACTTCTCAAGAATATAAAAAGGCAACTTACATGATGGGAGAAAATATTTACCAATCATAAATCTGATAAAGACCTAGTCCCCAGAAAATATAAAGAACTCAAAAATAAAAAAAGATAAGAAATAACCCAATTAAAAACAAAGTTTATAAATACACATTTATTTAAAGAAGATATGACCAATTTATAACCAATAAGCACCTGAAAAGATGTTAAACACCAGTTACTGGAAAAATCAAAACCACAATGAGATATTACATTCAATGCAATCCCTATTAAAATATCATTGACATTTTTCACAGAGCTGGAACAAATAATCTTAAAATTTATATGGAACCAGAAAAGACCCCAAATTGCCAGGGGAATGCTGAAAAAGAAAACCAAAGCTGGGCACATCACAATGCCTGACTTCAAGCTATATTACAAAGGTATGATCATCAAGGCACCATGGTACTGGCACAAAAACAGACACATTTGTCAATGGACTAGAATAGACACCCCAGGAATGGACCCTCAACTCTATGGTCAGCTAATCTTTGACAAAGCAGGAAAGAACATTCAATGGAAAAAAGACAGTCTCTTCAATAAATGGTACTGGGGAAAATTGGACAGGCAAATGCAGAAGAATAAAGCTAGACCATTCTCTTATACCATACACGAAGATAAACTGAAAATGGATGAAAGATCTAAATGTGAGACAGGAATCCATTTAAATCCTAGAGGAGAACACAAACAGCAACTTCTTCGACATTGGACAGAGCAACTTCTTACAAGATATGTGTTTAAAGGCTAGGAAAATAAAAGCAAAAATAAACTTTTGGGATTTCATCATGATAAAAACCTTCTGCACAGTAAAGGAAACAATCAACAAAACTGAAAGCTATGGAATGGGAGAAGATATTTGCAAATGACATTACAGATAAAGGGCTGGTATCCAAGATCCATAAAGAACATCTCAAACTCAACACCCAAAAAACAAATAATGCAGTCAAAAAATTGGCACAAGACATGAACAGACACTTCTCCAACCAAGACGTGCAAATGGCCAATAGACACATAAAAAAATGCTCCACATCACTTGCCATCAGGGAAATACAAATCAAAACCACAATTAGTTACCACCCTATACCAGTCATAATGGCTAAAATTAGCAACACAGGGAACAACAAATGTTGGCAAAGATGTGGAGAAAGGGGAACCCTCTTACACTGTTGGTGGGAAGCATGCTGGTACAGCCACTCTGGAAAACAGTATGGAGGTTCCTCAGAACATTAAAATAGAGCTACCCTATGACCCAGCAATTGCACTACTGGGTATCCTCCCCAAAGATACAGATGGAGTGAAAAGAAGGAGCACATGCACCCCAATATTCATGACAGCAATGTCCACAATAACCAAACTATGGAAGGAGTCGAGATGTCCTTCAACAGATGAATGGATAAAGAAGATATGGTTCTTATATACAATGGAATATTACTCAGCCATCAGAAAGTATGAATATCTACCACTTACAACAACATGGATTGAACTGGGAGGTATTATAATAAGTGAAATAAGTCAGTCAGAGAAACAATTATCATATGGTTTCACTCATATGTGGAACATAAGGAATAGGCCAGAGGACGATATGGGTAGTGGGGGAAACTGAATGGAAGAAATCAGAGAGGGAGACAAACCATACAAGACTCTTGACTCCAGGAAACAAACTGAGGGTTGTGGAAAGGGAGGTGGGTGGGGGATGGGATAACTGGGTGAAGGGCATTAAGAAAGGCAGATGATGTGATAAGCATTGGCTGTTATACTGAACTGATGAGTCACTAAATGTTATATCAAAAACTAATGATGTACTATAACTTGGCTAACGGAATTTAAATAAAATAATATCTGTTGGAATTAATCAATGCCAATAAAGTGACATGCTAAAGTGACATGTTACATAATTGAAAAAAAAGATATTACTTCACACTCATTAGGATGATTATGACAGTCACAAATGTTAGCAAGGATGTGGAAAAATGAACATTCTTATAGATCGTAAAATGGTGAAGCCAGTTTAGAAAATAGGTACTTCTTCAAAAAAGTGAAACATAGGTACTTCTTCAAAAAAGTTAAACATAGAGTTTAACTCAGCAATGCCACTTCTTGGTGTGTATGTGTGTACTCAAGAAAACTGAAAACATATATCCACATAAAAACTTGTACACAAATGTTCACAGTAGCACTATTCAGAATAATCAAACAGTAGAAACAACTCAAATGTCCACTAATTGATAAATAGATAAATAAAATGTACTATATCCATATATGGGGATATTATTTAGACATAAAATGGAATAAACTACTAACACATGATTCAACATGAGTAAATCCTGAGAACACTCTAATTGAAAAAATTTTGAAACAAAAGGCCAAATATTACGTGATTCCATTTGTATTGAGATGTCTAGAATAGGCAAATATATAAAGAAGGAAAAGTAGATTAGTAGTTGCCAGGGCCTGGAGGGATAGGAGAATCAGAAGTGACTGCTAATATGAAATGGGATTTTTTTCTTTTTTTCTTTAGGATGAGAAAATATTCTAAAATTAGATAGTGGTTATGGTTGTACAACTCTGAATATATTAGAAACCACTGGAATTCTATACTTTAAAAAGGTGAATTTTATGTTATCATAATAAAGGTATTATTCAAAAAATATTACTGTGCTAACTAACAACAGAAGGGTTGAGGTCAAGAAGTCTAATCTAGATGCACAGTAGCAGAATTAACGAAGAATAGTGTCTTCTTTAACTTTTGGTAAAAGCAATTAATCTATGCATCTACATTGGAGTATAAAGAATAATCAGTGACTCACAATCACTGCTTGTTATGATTTCCAATATGTGTAGAGATTTTAAGGCAGAATATCTTGATTGTAAATTGTAGTCTAAGGTATTCTGCAGCAATCTGGCTACAATTCATGTAGACGCAAGGGAAATGAAAAATAATACGTTCTTTCTTAATTCTCAACTTATTGCATGTAAAAGCTCTAGGGAGCAACATGAATTACTCTGTTGACAATGATTACACACAGAAAAAAGCTACCAGCCTTCTCCAAAATAAATACAGTTTGTTTAAGTGTTAGTAGTTGGTTTACTATTTGGTTGAGGTATGGATTCAATAATACCTACTAATTAGAACTATGTATTAAGCAACATAAAATTGACCCAAATTATCACTGTTGATCACAAAATTTTAAGGTACTTGCATGAAGTAGACAAGAAAACAAACAGTACAAAGTATATTCAGTGAGAAAGATCTCTAGATATGAACACAAGATCATGGGCAAAATGAACATTACAGAAAAATGCTGTCTCCATTGCTCTCAGTCCTGTCATTGAATCTGTGTTCCCAAGTATCTTAATAAAGTTAGATGTCCTAAAATTGAGAAAGGGAAGAAATACTGGCAATAAAATCCCAACAAGTAAGCAACTCCTAGTGATCCCTAATTAACTCCTGTTGCTTATTTTAATAATTATTTCAAGTCTTACTTATAAAACATTAGATGGAATTCAAAGTTGACAAAATGAAATAGACTTGAACTGACTCTGTATTCTATAAGGGATTTTCTTATAATGGTTTAAAAAAAAGGAATCTTGACTGTTCTTCATTCAAAAACAAATGAAGTCAGTAAATGAAGCAAGTCAAGTTGTATCCTAATGTTTAAAACACATGTGCAACTATGAATGTACATGTAAGCACACACAAGTAGACATACACACATTTTAGCAAATCATTCACAATATGACACTGGTCTATGAAGAAACACACAGGTTAAGAATGCTCACCTACTTAAGTTATATGTGGCTCTTTGCAATATTTTATCCTTTTGCTTCCTTTACTGACTTGACATTATAGCTTCATAGCATCTAAGCAATATTATCTTTCACCATTGTTTGCAAAGCATTAGTCTCAGGTCATGATCACAGGGTCATGATCACAGATTTCATGTTCAGCAGGAAGTCTGCCCGAGATTCTCTCTTTCGCTCTCCCTCTGTACCTCCCCGCCACTCTGTTGCACTTCCTCTCTCAAATAAATAAATCTTTTAAAAAAGATTTTTATTTATTTATTTGTCAGAGAGAGAGAAAGAGAGAGCACAAGCAGAGAAAGTGGCAAGCAGAGGGAGAAGCAGGCTCCTTGCTGAGCAACAAGCCCGATGCAGAAGTAGATCCCAGGACCCTGGGATCATGACCTGAGCTGAAGGCAGATGTGTAGCCAACTTAGCCATGCAGGTATCCTTCAAATAAACAAATCTTTAAAAAAATTTAATGAGTTATGACCTATCATAAACATTCACCAAGAAAAAAAAGATCTCAAGTGTCATTTAATGACATTTTATAATTACTGAGAATTGTTCCATTTATTTATTATTTTTGATTTTCATAATTTACCCATTAGGAAGGCTGAGTAGGTATCTTTAATTTACTTTTGTTTTCAAGAAATTCAGAGCCATACAATAAATGGAATTGCCAAAAGTGATACCTTACTCTGGAGGTTTATTTTTAAAAAATTTTTTTTAATTTTTAAATTCTGTATATCCACAATCTGGGAACATTTTTAAGAGAATTTTTAGATAATTTACTTTATGTTAAGTTGATATTTTAATTCTTGTCTGTTTGTAGTAAATACACACAAAATATTCAAATAAATCTCTGGAACACATCTGTTTCCTGTTCATTGTGCACATCATATTATATGCTTTTGGAATGAAAAGTAGCATTTAAAAACCTCAAGAAATGACAATAGCAGCAGTGATGATGTTTTTCAGCTCTTACTGATAATGTGGGAACTGATTATTTATCTCAAAAGCTTTTTATAAAATTATGCACACTTTGGAACATATTCAGTTAGAAAATAAACCTTGAAATGATGAACCTTGAAACCAAGAGCGATAAAGAAGTGTTTCAAGAAAGAACTCAGTGATTTTTAAACATGCTAACATTTCCTAAATGCTTGCTCAGTTTCTTTTTTTAATTCTATGATGCTGTCACAAGTTGATTCCTGTATGCAATATATATTGTTCTATCATTTAGGTAACACAGGTGGTTGAAGCACCAGAACTCATTTTTACCTAAAGTGTTACACAAATTTTAAATAGTTATATTTGGGGAAAGCTACTAACTTTTGATTTGGAAAAAAATATAGTTTGCCTTGGTTCTTAATTTGCTAAATTAATAAATCTTAGTTTAAACCTTAAAAATATAAGTGATTTGAAAATTAGAATTTTTGACAAGAAAAATGTCTAACTTTACTTTATTTGAAATAGAATCTATTTATTATTTAAACATACATCAGACATCAAGAACCAAAACCAAAACCAAAAACCAAAAAACTGTAGTAAGACACAAAAAACTGGCTCTTTCTCCTTTTCTCTACCTTACTTCCATTTCTTACCTCCTTCAAGGGAAGTTTCTGTAGTCTGGTTATTTTCTGTAGAAATCAAGTATCCCTCATTAGGAATGAGGCCTTTCTGGTCACATATATAAATATATGTACGTATGTATGTATGTATATGCATGTATTTATCTCCCAATCTGCCCCAATTTCCCAATATGACCAGCAGATAATAGAAGTTACAGCCAGCTGGGAGTTCATATGCGATTCATGAGAGGGGCTGTTTTCAAAGATATAGTTATGGCTGGGGGAACCAGGAAGGCAGTGGAACCATGAACTATTCCCACTCCTAGGCCTCCAGGTACAAAGGAAGGAGACGGCATTTTCAAGAGTCTTGGAAGGGAATGGGTGTCCAGTAGAAGCTGTCTTTATAGAAGGAGGCAGCCAGTAGTGTGGAGTGGGGGTGAGGACAGAGCCGAGGGTGAGAGACAGCCAGGAAGGGCAGCAGGAAATATTTACTTTCTCCTTTTTTGTGCTCTCTCTGACATCCTGCCTGAGGCTCCTATTGGCCTAACCCTCTAGAGGGCAAGGGGACATGGGTAGTGCCATTGATAGGATTCAGTCTACCCTGGGACACACAGAAAAGTGGAAAAGGGCAAAGAATGGATCTGGGGATGGGTAGCAAATGGAGAATAACCAACCACCATCTCCAGGGTTCCATTTTATTAGTCTGTCTGCCTAACTTCCTAGGTGAGTTGACTTCTCACAACTTTGTGCTCTGACTTAAGTAAGCATTTCTTCCTCAAAGGCTGGTACAATGATTTATCTGTGGGGCCACCTGACTATAGTTGGCAAGGCCTCCCTTTGTCCTTGCTTTCAAGCCTTGGCTCCAAATTATTGTTGGTGGTGCTGTGGGGTGTGAATTTTCCCATAAGTGCCTCTAATTTTAGTCTTTCCATGACTCAGAGTTAATTTATGAGGATGAATTAAAGTCAAGGCCATAATCTTGAAGCAGAGTTCTGGGGGGTTCTTATACAGAGTTTGATTTGCTCTGATGGGCTACAGCCCTCTTAGCTAATTTCAATTAGATACAGACTTTGATTATCATAGTGGCCTGTACCTCAAGACTGATAACAGTTCCTCAGAGGTTCCCGGGGACTTTGGTTGTGCTCAAAGCACCAATAGGCATATTCCAGTTAGATGAAAATATAGAGACTAGAGGGCCCTTGTCCCAAACTCTGAAATATTGTTTCTGTAAAATAAAAATATTTGAAACCAAATTCAGTGTTCAATCTTGTTTAATACTGGAAGTTCAGACAATATACACTCCTCAATTTTGTGAAAAAGTGTACTTGAAATAAACTTTCCTGTGTTACATTTATGTGCAGCCCTGATTCTAATTTTATGAAAGAAAACTGCTTAGCTAAAGGCACTAGAATCACCCCTAAAAATGCATCTGATTGATATCATATCATGGAAACATGAACTAATATGAAAATAATTAAATATTATTAATGAATCTTATTTTTCCATGTTTTAAAGGTTGTTTAAATTCACTTCTCTAGGAAGTCAGGGAGAACACTGTGGCCAACACATGGAATTAACTGATACATTCTACTGAATGACACCATTAATCCAATGAGACTCTAGAAGAATGAAATAGTTTCAAAATATGAAGATGATTATGACCAATACTATGATTGCTATTACTGGAAAAATGTACTTCTGTAGTCTTTCCCTTATGTCAAAAATACAGTGATAAAGTTGAAGAGGAAAATACAAGAAGAGAATGCTTTAAAAGAAACTTTGAAATGTACAAATAAAGGGAATAAGGATATTAGATTGTTCTGCTATTGAATGAGCCACTCTTGAGATCCTACTGCTCAAAAATGATGTGGTCTATCAAGATTTACATAAGGAAAGATTACAAAATCTCAGCTGAAACCCTCTTGTTTTTAAATTCAGATTTTTATTGGCTCATTTCTCAACACGAACTCTGAGGACTTCTTTTAAGTGCTGGAGTAGGGAAAGGGTTGGGGATATAGAGAGTAAGGGTGGGGACCTGTTAGGGGGAGATCTGGTTACTTCGCAGGCAAATCAAAGGAAGTGGAGAGAGATCAGGGCTACCTAATGGCCCCACAACCTGCTGTCTCATAGCACAAAATACTGGAGAAAACAGTGAGTATGTTTTCTAAGCAGCTGAACGAGTGTGGTCATGAAATGTTCACATGCAGGAATAGGAATCTGGGGCTACCTTTTCAATTGTGAAAAATCTGGAGGTGGGCAAAGAGAATAAAAATCTGTGCTTTTGTTTTATTTTGAGGATGCTGATTAAAAGCTAAATTACTAACAGAAGGACACAGCAGATTAGAGGGTTGGGGCAGAAATCTGGTGTCAGAGAGAGGCTGGTGGTAAAAGGCTTTCTTTGTTTAAATTTAGTTAAAACTGGTTATATATCTCAATAAACCCTTTAAACCTATTTATCAGTAGGACCTGTCACATTTGTTAAAAATTCAGGAACTTCCAAGAGGTTTCAGAATTTAGCAGAGTATATGAGAAGCTTGGGCTTTAATTTCTGGATTCAGTGGTTTAGTAAATACTTAACGAAGCACCTACTACATGAAAAGCATTATAAACCACTATAAAAATATTTGTCATTTAATATAAATTTTTCTCTGTTCCAGAACCTTTAATTGAATAAGAGTTTTTCATGCTGTGTGTGTGTCTATGTTTTAGATGTTTTGTTATATAAAAACGGAATGACTTATCAATGTGTTTTGTAAAGATAACTTTTCTAGAAAAAAGCCATGACCTGCTGAAAAACTTTTGGACAGCTACACAGTAACACAAAAAGTCAGCCTTGTAAACAGGATTTCTGGAAGTTTGATTTATAAGGTCCTCCACCCATTTTCCTGTCACACAGGATATAGTGGATTTTGTTGAAATGCAATGTGACACTAAGTAACTGGCAGTCACTGAATGTGTTGCTTATTATTTGGATCACTCTATAGAGCTACATTTACAGGAAATCAAATAGCCTTTAATATATATACTGTATTGATATCAAATAATCAATATAGTCAAACTTTTGTTATTAAATTATTCAAGCATAGAGACTAATATTTCATGCATGTCAAGGATGGCTTTGTTTTTTAAAAATTCTGTACTCATAGGGTAGTACATGGTTAATCACTTCCTATGAATCAGAATTAAGACCTAAGATCCTGTTTTATTTAATCATTGCCTCTTAACATAAGTTCTGCTGTGAGCTGTCATTTAACAGTGGACCTTCTTCAGGGTTGTCGATGACTTAGTGGGAGTGCAACAATATATTTTTAAAATTTATTTGTTTAATTATTTGACAGAGAGAGAGAGGTCACAAGTAGGCAGAGAGGCAGGTAGAGAGAGAGGAGGAAGCAGGCTCCCTGCTGAGCAGAGAGCCCAATGCAGGGCTCGATCCCAGGACCCTGAGATCATGACCTGAGCTGAAGGCAGTGGATTTAACCCACTGAGCACCCAGGTGCTCCCCTTTTTAAAAAATTTTTATTTATTTATTTGACAGAGAGAGAGATCACAAGTAGGCAGAGAGAGAGGGCAACAATACATTTTAACCTAATAGCTTCTCCAAGTCACATTTGGTTGTTATTTTATAGAATTTTGTATTCAGAACCAAGATTTTACATGTAGTTGGCTAATATATCTACTGTATTCTGTATTATGATGGAGTTTTGTTCTTTTGACCATTAAGTTACTAAAAATTATTAATCATATCTATTCTCTTTTGTTTTTGACTGAGTCCACAATTGTAGGGCAGGTTTGGGTACAGATTTAAGATTATTTGGCTTTATGTGCTATATTCATTAAACATTATTCTATTAGCTAAGTGACTGCTACTCTCAGGTAGGAAGGTTTGCATAGATATCCATCCATTCATTCATTTAATCTTCAGAATTTATTGAGCACCTGTTATATCCCAACTCATTTTTAGGTAGTAAATAAGAGAGATACAGTCTCTGCCATCATGAACCTTATCATTTGTTGGAAGGAAATAAACAATAAACAATACACGGATGTATAAGAAAACATGTCACATAGTAATAAATTTTACACAGATAATTATAATAGACTGGCTACTTTCATTTAGATAGTTAGAAAAGACCTGTCTGAGAAAATGACATTTAATGTATTTTTTGAATGAAGACAGCCTTGCGAAGTTCACTTAGGTATCACCTGTTTATATGAAAAGCAGAATCAAAAGTAAACTTAAAGCAAATAAAATCTTTTTGTGCCACAAATTTTTCCTTATCCATTCCTGCATGAATATACACATCTCTGGCCAAGAAGACTGGTGAGTGTGTGCAGATATGGAACAAAAATGATTATCAGAAAAAAAAATACATCCAGAAGTAAGTTGTATTAAAGGTGAGTTATTTGCAGAGGTGGATATAAAGTAAGAATGAGCCATAGCATGAAAACATGGAGGTTGCAGAAAGAGGGAGAACAAGAAAATTAAACAGCAATTTCCTTTTATTTTCCATCTCTCTACCCATTGGGCCTAGAGCTGCAAAGCATCAGTAAAAGGATGCCCTGAGTACCATTAGCTATCTGTGTAGGGAGAGAGAGGAACTGCTAAGAGATTTAGGCATAATAATAATAATAATAATAATAATAATAATCATCATCATCATCATTTGCATCCATGGTTAGTAGCATCATTTTATTCAGAATCTAATACTATATGTTATATTATTAAACTGTAACTTAGGGGTGCCTGGGTGGCTCAGTGGGTTAAGGCCTCTACCTTCGGCTAGGGTCATGGTCTCGGGGTCCTGGGATCGAGCCCCGCATCAGGCTCTTTGCTCGGCAGGGAGCCTGCTTCCTCCCTTTCTCTCTGCCTGTCTCTCTGCCTACTTGTTATTTCTGTCTGTCAAATAAATTAAAAAAAAAACCAAAACTGTAACTTTAAAAAAATCAAATTATGTGTATCTAAGAGTTAATTTTTAAACCACAAGAAAAGCAACAATCCAGTTATAGCCCGACTCTCTCCCTTCACAATAGATTTTTCTTTTTTTTTTTTGGTGGGAGAAAAGTATTAGTGCATATATGAAAATACCAGTTTGTTTTTTAAACTGTGGCTTCTCTATCTTTTGTATTAGTCTAAATGTGAAGTTCTCAAGCCTTGTTAAGATGCATTTTTTTATCTCAGATTTGTATCTAAATGGTTCTTTGTAATTGGACAAAATAAAATTGTGTGAACAAATTTGATTATTACATGAAATGCCTAAGACTCAGTTAGGAAAATCTATGAACAAACTTGTTTCTAATTTCTTGTCTGTGGTACATAAACTGAAGCTGCAGAAAAATTAACCAGGTAAAGTTGGGTCATGCTCAGAGTTCAGCATCATGCCAGACAGAATTCAAAACAATAATGTGAAGTGTTCACAGACACAAAAATATGTCCAGCATATGAAGTCCCAGACCAAGCTTGAAGCCCCAGGCAGGTCGGGAACACCAGCCCCCCAGTACTGACCTGAACCTGCTTGTCTGGCCTCAGGGCTCTGGAGAGGCAGGAAGTCCTGGCTGGGGACACCACTCCCCAGGAGATCTGGGGACACCACTCCCCAGGAGACCGCCAAACTTGGGCCCCACTGGATTGCACTTTGAACCCATAGGGGTGGAGAGCTGGCAGTTTGGAAAGACAGGATTTGAGGATTCTGCCATAGGGGTGTAGAAATCATCACATGCCCCTCAGGTGGGAAGGGCTTCCCCCAGGATTAGGTGTGATCAGTGGGAAAGGAAGTGCCTATAATCCGCCAGCTTCCCAGGGGTGGTTGGGCTTGATTCCCACAGCCTTCTTCTGATTCTCAGTTAGGGCCCCACATGCCCCTCCTCACCTGGAAGTGCCAATGCATTGCCTTGGGGACTAAAGAGGAGAGGGTGACTGACCTGTGAACTTGGGAGTGGAGAGCGCTGACTCAAAGAGGGAGCCTGAAGGGGGCATAGTGGCCCAGTGACAAAATAATTGGACCCTGATGTCCCCAACCTTGCTGCTGTCTCCCCTCACTTTTCCTTTCTAAGTGTCCTTTCCCCATCTGCTGCCTTCATATCAAAGGTTTTTGTGTTTTATTTTGGTCTTATTTCCACCCCCTCCCCATTTTTTGTTGTTGTTTCTTGTTTTGTTTTTCTGGGGGGGGGGGGGGGGGGGGGGGTGGTGTTGGTGGTGGAAACCAGAGACAGACACTGGTGCCTGGAGAGTCTCTTAAATTATACTTACAACAACTTTTTTTTTTTGTGTATAAATAAAGGAAAATGGGAAAAATATGTTTGGTCTTTAGAAATGGGAGTGTGGAATTCATTAATGTTTTGAGAATGTGTGGGTTCAATTTAAAAGGTCTGTTTATGAGGATTACCTTTAATCTAGCCTTCCCTAGAAAAAAGGGGGGCAGGAAAGACATTGCATTATCTTGAACAGAAAAAAACAAATCTTGTGATACTGCATTTTAAGACTGTGTTACACGGAGAGGATAGGTAGCAGAGCATCTTGGTGTGCTTCTGTTGAACGTCTTCATGTTTCATTGTTGAAATTATCAATCTGCTTTCAGGAAATATTTACTTTAATAACCTTTATTATGCCCCTTATGGAAAAATAAATCTATGCAAATTAGACAATAAATAAATATTATAAAAATTAGAAAATAAGTAAAGTACACAAATTAGACAGTAAATAAAACAATGGTCTTGCCATTAAGTGAATGTTTAGAGCCTTTAAAATGGTTTTTGATGCCTATGTGTATATAGGGATATTCGTAAAACTGTGACCATGCTATGCATACCATGTTCTTGTAATCTGTTTTTTCTTATGTAATTTAGCTATGTAATCTCTTTTTTATGAACATATTTTGACACCATTGAATATACTGAAATCATCATTTTTAATTGCTACATTATAGGGGTGCATGGGTGGCTCTGTGGGATAGCTCAGGTCACGGTCTCCGGTCATGAGATCCAGTCCAGTGTCAGGCTCCTCGCTCAGCGGAGTCTACTTGATTCTCTTCCTCTCCCTCTGCCCGTCCCCCTGCTCTCTCTCTCAAATAAATAAGTAAAGTCTTTAAAAGTTACTAAATTTTATTGCCTGAAATGAAATACACATCTAATCACTGAAGTCATTTTCAATTTTTATTAAAAATAATGCCTTAATGGACCTAATCAGGGGTAAGCAGTGCAATAAAAGTACACATGATGGAAACTCAATGCAGTCCAGAACGTCAGTGAAAACATCTCAGAAGCTTAAACTTCTAAGCTGACATATGAAAGCTGAGAACTGAGAAAACCATCTGTAAATGATGAAGAAAGATCCAGCCTAGGTTAGACATCCTTTCTCTTTATTCTTAATGTTCTTTAATCATTAAATTAGTAGAATATTCTTTAAATGTTTTCTTGTTCTCCTTGTCCTTCTGAATTCAGAAATAAGTTATTTTACTCTTTTTCTCTCTGCCATATTAATAACAATGTGGTTATTTTTATAGGCACAATAAAAATGGTCTTCCTTTTCTTAGGATATAACTAAACAAACTAATTATACAACCGAATTGCTTGCATTTTCGTGAGTCCCATATATGGGAACAGTTTCATTTACTAAGGTACAGCAAGTTCATTCTTAATGAATAAGGAGTATATTTCATTTGTGGAATCAGTGCCTATAAAGCCTTACCAGAAAACTGGTCAGATGTCTGTTCTATGGCTGACAAAGTTAGCCATAGAGGTGATAAATGAGATCACTTCCTATCAGCCTAAGAACACTGCAGATTTGGGGTATCTTGAAAACAGAAGTCAATTGACATCTACCTCATATTTTCTCTTCAGAATCTTAAAGTCCATTCCCAAGTCTTCTCCACAGAACCTCAAGAAGTGACTGTGGATTATAGGAATTATAAACTATGCCCCTTGAGCTAGGCACAGTAGTTAGGAGAACCCAAGCAATATCAAAGACCAAAAGATAAAATAGTAAAGAAACTCACAAGATGAAAATTAAGCATTTTGATTTAAGCTAGGGACAGGAAAAATAGTAAAGATTAAGTAAGGATCCAACATAAAAGATAAATTTCATAACATCATAACATCATAACACAGTTAAACATCATAACACAGATAAACATCATAACACAGTTGTGAAAAGGGCCATGTCATGAGCCAGAGAAGATACAGAGAAATCAGAATTCCTAGATCACACATAGCAACATACCAGTTAAGTTGGTTTTAAAATAGTGTTTCTTCTGTCACTTTAGTCATGAATCAAGTTGGGATTGTGGGCAAAGTTGTATTAATATTTGTTTATTTTAGTTTGCGTAGGATTTTGTCAACTGGTTTTGTGTAGGTTATAGGAAATTGCCAGCATATGAGGTATCTCTTTTGTCTGTTGCTTCTATTTTGGGTGAGGTTAGGTAAGTGACATTTTACTGTGGCAAATAAGAATTGCAGCATGCAAGAAACAGGTCCACAAAAGCTAGTGGGAAATAAGAGGAGCTAGAGGTTGGAAAGAAATATTCTAAGGCAGATCAATTGTGGCCACCTGACTCCCGTGCAGAATGAAAAATTTAGCAGTATTTTAAGAACAGGATGATGAAATATTTGCCAGCAAAAAGCTGACAGCTTTGATAAAAAAGATGATGATGAAAAGAGATTATGGAAATATGTGACAAAAGAGACCAAAGAAGCATTCATAGGGTTATTCACGCCCAAAGGCATGTTAGTATGCCTAGTATCCACATTCATCAGGCAAGTATTAATATGAGTTTTCCAAGCTGGGTTCAAGTAATGACATGACAAAGGAAATTACCAATGTCATAGTTTTTATAGTCCTGACCATAGCTTTACAGTGTATGGAGAAATTACAAGAAAAATATGGACAATTTGCTTATTTTATTTTTGCATAGTGGGTTGGATAGGAGGTGGAAATGTGTTGAACAGAATTTAAAGTATATGTTGATATCATGGAATTTTTGGAGTTAAGGAGATTTGTTGTAAATTAAGGTCCATTACCAGAGGAAGTTCTTAAGATACAATAATATGAAACACACTTAAAGTTTTGGCAGAAATCCTTGGAAGATAAACCTCAAAGTCTTTCTAGATAATCACAAATCTGGTGTACCTACATGCCTCAATGTCCAAAGTAACTGATGAAACTGTAAGTTACCTTCTCTCAACAAGTTGACACACGAAACCTAGAATTCTGGAGATGTGTATATGAATCTTATAATTAGCAAAATTTAAAATAAAATAAAACTATTGAAATATTTAGCTCTGTGACCAAACTGGGCAGACACAGCATAAACTATTTTAATACACCTGAACATCACCATGAATGATGTTAACCTAGATTTAGAATTGGGAAAAAAGTTCTTCAACCGTTCTTTAAATGCCAATACTATGTTCTCACTACTTGATGAAAACTGATCAGTTAGTAGTACTAGGTCAATTAAGAAAAATACCTTCTGAATTTGAAGAATTGATTAAACCATTTTTGGGTTACTTTGGCCTGTTTCGCTCATTTATTGAGTTATATTTTAACACTATTATCGTTAAAGGGCTCGTGAAGCCCACTCTTGTGAATTTTCTGGTCATAGGACCTGCTATAGAAAACCAGGTGGAACAAGGGACCATTGAGTAAATGAGGCTCTATTGATTATAACAACGTAATCTAATTTGGCATAATACTTTTATTCAGAAAGAAAACAATCACCAGGCCAGAAGGGGCAGGTTTAGGGAATATTAATACCGTTTCTTAAGGGCCCACATCGTCTCATCTTACCTCTCTGCTTCTCTCTGGCTGTCTCTTCAATTCTTATTATCTGGTCAATCTCATAAAAATTTAGAAATTGAAATTTTACAAATATAAAATTAAAAATCTTTTAAAAACCGAACATCTAAAAGAGAGCATGCCTGGTTGTTTTAGTGAAAAGCCAGACTACTTCATGGCTCAGAGGCTAGTCTATGTTGCAGTGCTCTTGGGCTAAGTACCCAGGAATGTCCCCAAGAATGACTACTTCTCTGTAAATGAGAACTTAGAGCTATTTTATTGAACATGTAGTTTATGGATGTTTGTGTGTGTTTATGATATGGGTTAGTGGTGACCAAGGAAGTTTCTGAGACATTAGGCATGACACATATGTCTACTATGGGTTAGCAGCCTTACTAATAAATATTCTTCAGAAGAAAAAACAAACAGGAAGCTAGTGGGTTTCAGTTACTCTCTATGAAGTGAGTTAGTAATCATGACTACAAAACAGAAATCACAAACTCAAAGAAGGCCATGGACTGGAGTATGGAAGAAATCTATCTTGGTTGTTTTCCCACCAGGTACACATCATGTGCATATTAAAACATGTAGGGATACTCTTCATTTCTTCCAAATAAATATGATTCTTCCGATTTTCTTCCTTGAATTCATTACATCTCATTTTTGCTCTCATTTTTGATGGTGACATGGGGACAGAACTATTTTGCTATAGTTAAATAAAAATGCAGATCGAATTAGATGATAAATGAAAGTTGACATGTGTTAGTGAAAGGGTGGAGAGAATTGGGGTGAACAGGAAACTCTAGTATGTGTAAAGGGATTCATGCTGTATAGATTTCATAATTATTACTCAAGAATATGGGCTTAGTGTAGCAATGTCTTCCAGTGTTTTAAAAGAAGTTACAAATTCAGAATATTTTAAGATTAGAAATGATCTAATTTTTATATGTTGGCTTCCTCCTCTTCCCCTTTCAATTCTTCAAGGAAAACCTATTTGGGGGCTGGAAACCACCCTTAGGTCTCCAGCTTGTTACCATCCCTGGAAGAAGACAAGGTAAAAATTTCCCTTTCCTTTTATTTTTAAGTAGTTTAGTAACTCTCTCTCTTCTCTCTCTCTCTCTTAAATAGTGATTAGAAAAATGGGCTTGTTTGGGGATGGAAAGGGAGTTGGGTGCCAGGGAACCTCCACTCTACTCAACAGATTTTTGGGTAGATATTCTCCACATAATAAAGTAAATTTTGAGAACTAAAAAAAAGGGGGGGGGGTTGAATCCTTGAGAGTCTGAGTTAAGAAAAAAGAGATAAGCAGAAAAGAGTTACGAAATATCTATTTTTGTTACTAACTACGTGACTTTGGGCAAGTCATTTCTCTTGTGTGTAAATTGTTTGAAACTGTGGAATTTAAGTGCTAGGCTAGAACACAAGTTCTCAAACTTGCTTGACATTAGAAAGTCAGCAGTTAAAATTCTGGTTGATTTTTATTATCTTTAAGGAGAGATTGTACTAGTGGGAAATCTGGTTAGATAGAAGCAAAATATAATCACAACCATTTGCATGTGGCCATAATAAATAAAGCTGTTGCAATAACTATTTCTGGGTTTTTATATTTTTATCTATTTGCTTCTTGTTTATTCATTTATGACATCTGTTGGTACTTGTTAGTTGGTAAATGACTGTGGAGCCAATATCTTAAGAGAAATCATAAGAAATAGTTTAATTGAGAATATTATCTCTATCAACTTCCTGTTTCTGCAAATTAGGAAAAAAATATTGCATTATTCAATTTTGTGGTGGGAAATCTTGGTCAAGTCATTGTGGGAACATACTTTTGGACACTAGAGTAGGTTCCCTAAGGCCTCTTCCAGCTGTAATATTCCATGCATCTACATTTTTCAAATATGGCTAAGTGGGATCTTAGTTGGAGAGAAATTTTTTAAAAATGAAATATAGCTGTGGGCTACTTTCTGCTAATTGAAATTGAGAAAACAGACATGGGAAGACAAGTGAAATAGTTTAAATGCATGCAAACTGTATTCCAACAATAAACTTTTAGGGGTTTGTCAAATTTGTCTGTAACCAAATCTTTATCTGAAAAGCTTCATTATTCATTTTATTAATTTATTTCTGGACCTAGGGGCCACTAAGACATTTTCTACATGCTGGAGATATAACAATGAACAAAACTGAAGAAAATCCCTTTCTTAAGGAAGTTACATTAATGGAAAGAAATATGAAATACATAAATGCTAAAAAATAGTGTCATGAGACAGTGATACATTTTATGGAGAAAAATGAAGCATAAATAGAGAAAAAAGTGCATAGTAGGGGCTGTAGTGAGGAGAGAGAACTTAACATGAGGTAATCAGGAAAGGCTTCACTGTGAAGATGACTTTTGAGCAAAGACGGGAAGAAGGTCCGTGTGGGAATCCATGGTAAGAAAGTCAGAGCACAAGGGCCGTGAGCAGTAGCATTCCCATGATGTTTAGAAATCCTGTCTGTTTAGAGTAGACTGACTGAGGCTGAGAGCACTAAAAGATGAAATCAAGTAATGTAAGGACTTACAGGCCATTTAGAAAATTTGGCTTTTATTTAGAGATGAAAGCCAGTGGAGGATTTTGAGTACAGTGGCATCGTCTGACTTATTTTTAAAAATACACGTTTTTCTGAGATGAGAGTAAAACAAGGGCAAGAGCGGAAGGGAAATGAGTGGTGACATTAGGCAACGGCAATAATCTGGCTGTGAGAGGACGGTGGCTCTGACCAATATGGATGTGATGAAAGGTGGTTAAATTCTGGATATGTTTTAAAGATAGAGCCAGTAGCATTTGCTGAAGAAATCAGATGTGTGGTGTGAGAGAAAGAGAGGAGTCAAGTATGACTCCAAAGTCAGCAAAGACAAGCTCTTCCTTACTTGCAAACATTCCTATCTTAAACCCAACAGCTTGTGGATCAAAATACAGTACATTTCTTAAAGTTTATTGTCAATTGCTCATTTTCTTCCCTCCTTTCGGAGGATGCCGAGATTATTAAAGTTGGGACTGGGACGCATATCAAGATCATATACAACCCATTGTCTTGCAAGAGGGCTTTTGACTCTTAAAGCCCACTACCCTCATTTGGTCCATAATATTCTCTCTGCTTTGTATTATCCTTACATAGGATTTTCCATCTGGTCCACTGAACTCATCCATCAGTACTTCTACCAACTAGTATATTTTATGCTCCTGGGTCCAATGCTTGCCATTCTATTTGTCACTAAGTCATTGCTTCTAGTTATTAGGACAGCAACTTATTGAGAGCAGGTCTACCAACATCCAGGGCATGGGTGATGGTGGGAATGGGCTCAGTGAAGAATGAGAAGATAAGGCCCTAGGTGCTTAACAATATTAGGTATTTATTGTTATTGTTACTAATTGCTATTATTACTACAGACATTTGTTCAAGTAGAAAATTCCTGTTCTGTAGACCTCACTGCTCATTGTGGTAGCCACTGTTCATTTACATGTAGCTATATAAATTTAAAGTTAATTAAAATTATTATTTTTTTATTTTATTTTTTTTAAAAATTTTTTTAAAGATTTTTTATTTATTCATTTGACAGAGAGAGATGACAAGCAGGCAGAGAGGCAGGCAGAGAGAGGGGAGGAAGCAGGCTCCCTGCTGAGCAGAGAGCCCGATGCGGAGCTCGATCCCAGGACCCTGGGATCATGACCTGAGCCGAAGGCAGCGGCTTAACCCACTGAGCCACCCAGGCGCCCCAAGTTAATTAAAATTAAATAAAATTAAAAATTTAGTTCCTCAGTCCCAGTCATATTTAAATTATTCCTTGTATGGAATAATTTGTATGGCTATTGTACTGGACAATGCAGAATGGGGAAATTTACATTATTGTAGACAATTCTATTGGAGAGTACAATTTAAGAGAATGCTTCCTATTTTACTACTGATTACAGAGGAGAGGAAGTGGGTAGGATGTCACTATACCATCCAGATGAGTGTTGCCATAGGTGATTTGTCCTTCCCAACCTGCTTGGAAATATTTGGGGATTGTTTATACCGATGAGTATGTCCTAGGCCTCTAAGGGCTTTCAGCTTATCTTTGTTCCTTGAGACATCTTTGGAGGCATTGAGTACAGTTATAAAATTATTTGCATATATTTACCCTGGAAATCAAGAACCTCTTACCACAACCCTTTGAGATATTTGTACATGAAGTACAAATTTTTGGCTTGGTGCAACTCTTAGAATTTTTTGAATGACCTTTGCTTGAACTTAAAAAGTTAATGTACATTTTAAAGGAAACGGATCCCACATGTTTTTGTTTATTTATGCTTGTTTTTCCAGCTTCTGGTTTGAAGAGGCCTTGTGTCTGAAAAATCTTTGGGGATTTTCAAATAAGGATTAATATTAATTTTTCCCCTCCAAAGTAGGAAATTAGGTTTGATCATGGGTAAATGATCACAAAATCTCAAATATTTTAATTTGCTTTTAAAGCTCAGATTTATCAGTTCAGAATGGGTGTCAAATTTGGCAAGAGATATTCTTTCATTCATGGGACTTACTCTATTAATGTGTTCTTTTCAAAAGAATCAGTTAGGGTTGGATGATTTACATTAAAAGCATCTAATCGTGAATTATAATGCAACCTGGAAACCATACACACTGTTGAGACTTCACAAAGGAGTTAGTGGAACTGGGTAAACCTGCTGCCAGTTGTCTTTTTGGAGATGTACTGAACTGATGAAACTGCAAGCCAGTGTCAACCCACTTTAGGATAACATCTGAAACCCTCCAGAATTTTGTTAAGTAGTCCAGTTAGATAGTCATTGCTGGCACAGTGCATCTCATTACTCTTACTCTGGCCACAGTCGATAGGCCTAAAAGTTGGCTAATAATCTGTGAGCTATCTGGGCATATAGCATAGACCCCTTTACTAGGTGATATTGGGCCAAGAATACCAGATCCAAATATAGTAATAAAAATATTGGGAAGGGTATGTGCTATGGTGAGCACTGTGAATTGTTAAGACTGCTGAATCACAGACCTGTACCCCTGAAACAAATAATATATGTTAATAAAAATAAAGTAAAAAAAAATATTGTATTTGGAAAAAAAATAAATGATACTATACATTGTGATCAGACTTATACCAAGTACTATGCCAAAGGTTTAACAAGGTTATACCTAATGTGTACAACAACTCTTCATGATAAAGATTAATATACCATATTTAGCTGAGTAAACTGAAGCTCAGTTTGCTGGAAATAATGCCTAGAAGCAGGATCACATAGAATTTTCTGACTCCAATGCCAGATCTCCTTTTAATAGATTATACTGTTTTCTCCTTTCTCTTTGAGTTTGAATTTAAAACCTATACAAAGTGTTATTTAGATAATAGCAAAGGAGACAGAAACAGAAACAAGGTAGACCCGAGTCATCATAACAGGAGAGCAAACAGTCTGTTGCAGAGGTGAAGAAGCTAACAGGGTAGCTGGGAGAGTTTTAGTCACCATAAGGCGTGGTTGTAGATATATAGCAGTATCCTGGTTTTGTCCTCCAGTGTATCTGGCCATAGACCGTTGAAAGCATCCCCTTTTGATAAATCCATTCCCTGGGGGAACAGCACTGCTGGGTCTTTAAAATTGAAATCTCCTACCTGTTTAAAAATCACCCTTCCTTGTACTATTGTGAGTTCCAACTTAAATGCTCAAAGCAAAATTGTCTATAACACTGATCCGTAGTAAGTAACTTCTAAACAGAGTTTAGGGTGTTAGCACTCTTCTATTGCCTTCTTTGTATTTATTTGCACTTAAAAATAAGTTGGAGTTTTTTAATGTTTATCCTATTCCAACACACTGTTGTTAGTTTTTTTCCCTAATGATAAATTCTGTTTCATAACAATTGCAAATTCCAGGGAGTGCATTTCAGGGAAGTTATTGTAGGTCATTTGAGGATAAAATCATTGACATTTGACCTCCTGTTGCCATTGTAGCTTGCTACAACTTCTTAGAAATACATTGCCTTGTCAAGTCTTCTTACTTAAATCTTCCTGCAAATTTTTTGAAGGCAAAGTAAGTAAAAAGGAGCTATTGATGTGGTAATAATTATTTCATGTTCATTTGAGTCTTGGACATGAATACAGAAATAATCAACATCCTGTGATAATGCAAAATAAGAACAATGAATTTGATGAAGAAGTATCTTCTTTTTCTTTTTATAACCAACCTTTGGCTTTGCATGCCATCTCCTATCACTGGGGGTCAAGGAGGAACAGACTGTCCCTGCCAACCTGAGACCTGATCTTGGAAGCATTCAGCCTAACCAGAACTGGGAACTTGGATTGAATTCATTCCTAAATATTATTCTGATAGCACTGTCTCCATTGCAGAGTACTACCCTTAGACTTGGGGAGAGGGAGCCCTGGGCCCCAGAGAGCCCCTGCTTTAGAATGCTTCCTTCAAAATGTTCAGACTTTCCCTCTATTGTCTGGGATGAGATGAGGCCAGCAGTGCCATCCGGGAGGGGCTCCCTGAGCCTGGATGGAGAACAGCTTGTGCTTTTCTTCCCTCTGTAGCACAGCATAGACAAGGTATAGAATGTCACCCTGGGACCACTGAGGATAGGCCTTAATCAGAGAAATGTTAGGTCAGCTGATATGAGAGTCCTGGGGTGAGAAAGGTATAGACATTTTGCCTGATTTACTAAGGAAATTCTAGGACAATGGGAGGGAACCTTAGTCCAATGACAGATGGTCTAGTTCTGACCTAGGATTCTAAGGGCTGACCTGTGCTCTGATAGCTAGCTTTGAAAGAGGACCCAAGAGCTGGGAACCTTGGTCCTAGAGGGGAATTCCCATTTCTTGAGGGAAACTATGAAAGATTCCACACTAGCATCTGCAGTGATAGTCCTTGCAAAGAATCCAGTGTCCATTACAGCAGTCAAGGGCCAACCTCCAAAGATATATATATTCATTGGTGAAGACAGAAATTCACTCTCTTGAAGTGTATTATTATCTTCTGCCAAAACCAGTTTTCACTCTAAGGGTGTTTCATTAAGAATGTTTCAGCCACTATTTTGTCCTTGAGAAACCTCATTTCCATCTAGAAAAAGCTTGATCAGTGATAACAGTCCATTTCGGCCAAATCTCTTCCTGGCTCATGACTGAAATTATCTTACACTTATAATTACTTTACACTTACAATTTTAGGATGTATATTTAATTATAAAACAATCTAAAAAAGTTTGTTACTCTTCAATATTTCTATCCTCTCTGTCATAAGGGGTCCTTAATTATTCATTAAATATCCCTTCACCCCATCATCTCTTACTGTTATTTGGAATTTTAACTTTGTGCTTTAAAAAAAAGTTTTAAAATTGTTTTGATAGTCAACAATTAATGAATTTGACTAACATATTTGATCAGTTTTTCCTATGTTTTGCCCTTCTTCTAGATTCACTCATTGCCAGCTAAAACATATCTTGAATAAAAACTGTATGTTATATAAATATGTTTATAAGCGTATGTGAGGGTATATATGAGTGTGACTCTATGTGCCTGGGTTATGTGAGTTTAGTGTGTATGTGGGTAGACTTTATATATGTGAAAATATCTTTATTTGGCATGTCTGTCTATTTATCTCTGAGATCACAACCTGAGTCAAAATGAAGAGTCAGATGCTTAACAGACTGAGCCAGCCAGGCACCCCACAATAAGTGTACCCTAGTCCCCTTTATCTCACCCCTCTCCTCATCACCTCCCTTTGGCAACTGTTCTTTATATTTAAGAATCTTGTTTCTTTTTTATTTTTTTATTTTATTTATTTTATTATTTATTTATTTATTTTATTTATTTTTTATTTTATTTATTTTATTTATTTCTCTCTCTCTCTTTTTTGCTTTGTTTCTTAAGTTCCACATATGAGTGAAATCATATGGTATTTGTCTTTCTTTGACTGACTCATTTCACTTAGCATTATAACATCTAGGTCCATCCATTTGTTACAAATATCAAGATTTCATTTTTTTTCATGATTGAGTAATAGTCCATTGTGTATATATACCACTTCTTTATCTATTAATGGATACTTGAATTACTTCCATATCTTGGCTATTATAGATACTGTTGCAATAAGGGTACACTTATCTTTTCAAATTAATGTTTTCATTTTCTTTGGGTAAATACCCAGTATTGGAACTACTGGATCATATGATAATTCTATTTTTAATTTTTTGAGGAACCTCAATACTGTTTTCCATGGTGGGCTGTACCAATAAAAATTTTCTCTTCTATTTAAATGAAAATTATTTTAGCTATCTCTTTCAGATCTCATCATTTTTAATAGTCTTTGTCAGACTTTTTATAAAATAAATATTATACAGAAAAATTCCACTAAACTGATTGTTGATTTTGTTGATCATGTTGGCACTAGATTTTTTTCATATCTTTTATAATTTATATGTTGGTTTGCTTTGAGTAAGATTTGTTTCCCTCCCCCTCTCTCAATCTCTCTCTCTGTTTGTCTTATATACACACATACACACACACACCTCATTGACATACATGCACCTCCACCCCCCACCTGCACACACACATTGCTCATCTCTCTTGGTCTATGAGCTTTGTAGTTGCCTCTGAACACTTTGAATCTCCAGTTTAAGGCTAGATTTTACAATCAGAGTTTAAAGTTACTGCCTCCATGGGCTGGTTGGAAGTATGATGAATCTAGACCGAAGGCCGCTTGACTCTGTTTTAGAGAATGAAACTGTCTGAAAACCACAATTTCTATGTATCTTTAGCTCTATTCAGCAAGTCACTAGATCTTATATTCCCCCATTTCTTTTTGCATTTGGGGAGGTTCACGAAATACATAGCTCTAAGCAGTAAGTAAAACTTAAGTCCTCCCTTACAATCAGAGGACTATTTTTAATGACCTTTGGCTCAGCAGTGCTGAATAATTTGCTGCAATTATAAAACCCAGAAACCTGTGAGTTAAGCCTTCACTCACCATTTCTTGTTTCTGTTCTGTTTTTCAACCACATAAATATCTATCTCAAACTTGAGTACAGTTGTGGTATATGTATGTGTATATATGTATGTGTAAGCATCTGTGTGTGTGTATCAATATATGTATAACATTTTACCCCTCTTTGCTACATAGTAGGAAGAAGGTGTTTTTTGAAGCATAAATTCTCGGAATCATGTTGGCCTGGAAGCCTCCTCCTTTTTTTGAGCCACTTAAAAAAGTAGCCCATTTTCAGTATTTCCACTTCTTCCTCACCACTTGGGTCCTTTACTCATAATCAGGTGTCTGTTTCCACAACATCAGTGGAATAGCTCTTACCAAAGTCATGGAAGGCAACCAGTATTTCTCCACATTATCTGTTTAACTGGTGACAGAAAGTTCTTTTACTTTCATTCTTATTTTTATAATGCACTCTCTTGTGTAAGCCCAGTAAAGTTCTGTTCTTTGCATCCTAAAAATCCTAATGAATAATGAAACTGCACAAAACTGGTCTTTCTAACATTTAAAGGATAGTCCAGTCATGTTTCTTATTTACCTAAAATGGTTTAGAGACTCCTCATATCATATCTCTGAGTAAAAGCTGCAATTGCTTAGCATGACATTTGTCGTGTTATATGCACTCCTCTTTTTGCCCTCTTTCACATGTTCCTCTAAACCACATCTCGGATTTTGCACCTCAGCACAAGCACGCATGCCTTCACCTCTTTGCACGTACTGCTGTACCTTTGCAGTACCAATGTTCTCTTTTTGCCTAGTTCTCCTGTAAAACTTGTAATTTTCTTCCAACGACCAAGTGAGGTATCCTAATGTATTCCTTTAGGAATCCTTTTTCTATGTATACTCAACAATATATAAGAGATAGTAATTGATCGCCTTTTGTACATAGTATCCTGGATGTTGAGAATTTAATAGTGGGTAAGAACAGATATGCTCTATGCCCAAAGGGAACTTACATATCAATGAAGGAGACAGGCATTAATCAAATGATCATTGAATAAGTGGAAATTTGCATTTTTGCTAAACCTGCTATGAAAGGTAGACTCATGGTACCACATGAACCGGTCATTAAGAAATTTGATGTTGTGGAGACTTCCTTCACATTTCTACAGAATTAAACACTCCCTTCTCCATATTGTGTGCATGGTTCCATTGTTACAGTGATTAAAATGAATTTAAATATATTTGTTTATATATCTATTTTTACCACTAAGCTGTGAGGTGCTTACTAAGTTCTGAAATACTGAGCAGATTATCTAGAAAATAGTAGGAATATATTAAATATGAAAAATGATAAACTAGTTTCTGATTGAGTTAAAGTGTAACTTTAGTCATGGATTAGAGGAAAATTTATATTTATATAGGATCATTTTTTATTACTATTTTTTTATTTTCTCTAGAACAAGACACTCAGTGTCTAGTTGTTTTTCAGAAAACAGTACCATTCTCTAATAATTATAAGCTTTCTATCATTCCTTCTTATAGGTCATGGACTATTCTAGAACTTACTTGCTAGCTTTGAGGTTGGAAAATGAGGGAACAGCATTCACTAGTTCAATTATGAATTATTTCAAAGGTCAGAGCACAAGAGCACAAACTACACTAGTGCCTTTCAGAGAATGGAAAGTGATGCACATCTATTTGTTGAAATAAATATCTCCTCATTGCAATGAGGAGAGTAAAAATAGCCAAACAACCATAGCAAATATTTTGGAACAAATCAGAGAATGATAAGGCAATGTTAAATGTCTTCTATGATTTCCTGATCTTGTATATTTTAAAGTATATATGTAGTTAATGACTCATTGAACACTACACCAAAAACTAATGATGTACTATATGGTGGGTAACTGAATATAATAAAAAGATAAGATAAAAGATTATAACACAAAAATGATGAGAGAATGGATTCTACATAGACAATAGTTCATTTCTTGAAATTAAGTACACTGAGTGCAGTCCATACAGAGGCAAAATTATTTCCATACATTCCAACTCCACCCTCTTCCTTTTCTAAAATGAGGTTTAAAGATATAAGCTGCAGTTTGTATTTTGCCTCATGATATTTTCCTAGAGATCATCTGTCAAGTGTTTCTCTAAGCAGCTGCTTCACTGGGGGCACAACCCAAGCTGGGAACTACAGCAGGCACAGACAGGCTAACAGAATTGATGGTTTACACTTTTATGTCTAGTCACAAAGTCCTGGTTTTGGAATGCCCTAAGGGTTCTTTGTAAAACTAATGATGAAACAGAGATCCTTTGATTCTTTATTTATTACCTTCTGAATCTGTTTTTATCTGGACACCTAAAGGTCTTGATAAACTCCCCAAAAGATTCATTGTTCCTATTATCTGTTTTGATTATCTTTTTTTGGAGTAATGGCTATTTAAATCTTTGGCCCATTTTAAAATTGAGTTATCTTTTTTACTGTTGTGCTGTAAGAATCCTTTATATATTTTGGATACTAGTCTCATATCACAGATATGATTTACACTTATTTTCTCCCATTCAATGAGTTGACTTGGATATTAAGAGACCATGAGTATTTTGACAAGGATAGTATTATGGTTATCACTGTGTCCCAAAGACCTGAGAATGCCTACAAATAAGATTGCATGTAGGATTTCTAAGTTCACATATAATTTTGGAAGGCAGTAGGGAATGGTATGAGAAGAAACCTCCAGTAATAACTAATAATAATTTTCACATCCACCCATACAGTAGGTTTTCCAAGTTCAAATTAATTAAATTTAAAGAACATCAAGTCATGAGACATTTCTGGGATATCTGAGTACTTCATAGAATAAGATTTACCCCGGAATACTTTTTTCCCCTGCCACTTCCTCTATATTTATATTCCTAACCGACATATCAATTTTATGTAGGTTTATTGACTCCCTCTTCAGCTTCCTAATATAGTTTTACCACACACTTTAGTAACCTAAAGTGGCATGTTAACATTATTGTGATTATATAAATAATAGTCATTGCTATTCTAAGTTCCTTTCTCAGACAACTTTTGGCTTTTCCTATAATTGGTAATTGCTTATTTGAAAGATCCCTCTGTTTAGTGTGTAGACTTTGAATAATCCCCTTGTTTTCTGCCTGGTGTCCATCCAAGGGCCTTGCCTTCCCTGATGTCTAGTGGCCCTACCCCCTGAACCCTCAAGCATTCTGAAGAGTGGCCTGACTCACTTTCTTTGAGCCTTCACCCTTTCAGATACTTAGTTTGTCATATCCTCTGCTCTATTCAGTCAGTAACCAGGCTTATACTTACCTGCTAGCATCAATACTGCTTCTTCCACGTTTTTAAAAGATTCATTCATTTTAGAGAGAAAGAGAGTGAGTGCGGGGAGAGACAGAGGGAGAAGACATCCAATAGACTCCCTGCTGAGAGTGGAACCCAGCATACTGGCTTGATCTCACAATATGTGAGATCAGGGGTCTGAAAACTTAATGAGTCTGACACTTAATGGACTAAGCTGCACAGGTGCCCCTACATTATAATTTTTTAAAAGACTTGGGAAAGAAAAGAAAATTAAAATGCTTATTTAGGAGTCCAAAATTTCTCTCTCTCTTTTTTAAAAGATTTATTTATTTGACACACACAGAGGGAGATCAGAAGTAGGTAGAGCAGAAGGCAGAGAGAGAGGGGGAAGCAGGCTCCCTGCTGAGCAGAGAGCCTGATGCCTGGCTCGATCCCAGGACCTGAGATCATGACCTGAGCTGAAGGCAGAGGCTTAACCCACTGAGCTACCCAGGTACTCCCCCACCCCAAATTTCTCTATAAATACATTATATGTTTCTCTCTTGTGGACTCAAGACTAACAGGCATCTTTCCCCAAGCTGTCCCAAAGTAAGGCTCATTCGCTCTCATCTCAAGCATCTGATATAATAGTCCACTATTTTCTTTCTTCATCTTCTCTGAAACTCTCCTTCTCCTACTCTCTTTCATTTTACCAGTGGCCCTCTGATTGAAAGGAAAATGTCAAATGGTATAATGTGTTCAATGGGTAAATATTCTTACACATATGAATTGCATTTATTTCAACAAAAAATTAGAGTCAATCATCTACATGGTAATAACTTTCTTCACCTCAATACATCTATGACAACTAAAATGTGTTCTGAATTGATAAAGCAGAAGAAATTATACCAGGGAGAGAAAGGGCTTTCAGAGTTCAGAATGTTGAGGGATTAATTTATCATCTCACTTCATTCTCACCTATCAGTATAGATAGGTGATATCTATATATAGATATCAATATATATTTTTAAAATATTTTATTTATTTATTTGACACACAGAGAGATCACAAGTAGGCAGAGAGGGGAAAGCAGGCTCCCTGCTGAGCAGAGAGCCCGATGTGGGGCTCGATCCCAGGACCCTGAGACCCTGACCTGAGCTGAAGGCAGAGGCTAAACCCATTGAGCCACCCAGGTGCCCCTACATATCAATATATTTGAATAATTAAATGAAATTCCTACCTTAGTCCACGTGCTATAAGACTAGATGGAGCCTAAACTGGGAATTTTTAGCAAAATTTAAACTTATTGGTAGAAATGGCAGATTTCTGTAGTTGATATTCCTAGACTACTTCATTTGTAATTGATTTCACTGATTGCTTGGCATGTATATCCCATACCAGTGTTCTATTAAGTATTTATTTCACATACAGGAAAATAATCTCGTGATAAAATAGTGCTGGTTAATAATTTTCTTATTAATGAAAAAAGAAATGCCATCAAGACCACCAGAATTAATGCTCTGGGTATTTTGGTACATGCTGGCTTTCTAAGGACAAGGATGATATCTTTCTTATTTCTAACATGGGGCTTGAGGGATAGTATTCCAAAGATTCCTCAAAGTATTCCGCCATTGGCATTGCCTGATCTAGCCCAGCAGGCGGCAGACTCGAATGGTTGCCTTCTGGAGGACTCTGATTCCACCTTCTAAAAGAGCAAGATTTCGTCATTTAGAAGTTGCCCTGTCTCATATACTTGCAGGGAATGAAAGGTCCATGACATCTCCACAAGGAATTTCTGTTCTAAATAAATCTTTTCTGAGAGAAAAAACATGTTCTCATGTTAGGATGTAATGTTGAGCAAGGCAGACATACAAGCTTGTATGAGATATTTGTTGAGTGCCCATTCTTTGCTAGATATTTGGGATACTGTGGCAAACTAGGTATCCCAAATGTCTAGCACAGAATGGACACTCAACAAGGATCTCATAATTGGCAACGTGTCTTTGTTATAATAGAATTTACAGTCCAGTTCAGAAAAGAAAGCATATAACAAGAAATTATAATGTAATATTATTAGTACAGAGGAAAATGGGGGCTTTATGGGTGGCACTTAACCCAAATTTGGGGAATCAGTGAGGAGCTCTTAAGAAAATGATGTCAGAGTGAAAACTGAGAAGTGGGACGCAGCCAGCCATTGGTGGCTATGTGGGTCATAGAGAGACTATGGGGAAGGAATCATTGAAGTAGGGACTGTTCCAGCAAGAGGGAATACTATAAGCCAAGGCTTGGAGAAAAGCTAGAATTTGGAAAGAAGTTGACTATGACTGGATGGTAGAACGAGTGCAGTGACTAAAACTAAAGAAGAGGCAATAAGGAAGAGCACAAAATCTGCATTTAAGGTTTGCGTTTTATTCTAAATGCCATGGGCAACTCCGAAAGGGTTCTAAGCCAGGGGGTGACAGAACGTAGCATGTCAGCTGGCATTATGTTCTCACAGAGATTTGGATTCTGGAATTCAGTGAAAAGGCCAAGGGGCAAATATTATTCCCTTCACTTGGTCATATTCCAAGGTACATTTTGGAATACTGGCAAACTGAAATTCACAACTCCTACCGAAACTGAAATAATTCCTTGGATCTAATCCTGGCTATTTTTAATTACTTTCCAGATTCCGTGTAAAACGGACAACTGGCATTTATTAAGGTGGAATCCATTTCTCAAGACTCGTGCCAGTAAGGGCGTATCAAAGAAGTTGCTCAAGCCCCAAATGTCATTTCTTTCCAGCTGTCCCCAACAACTTGTGGCTAACATTTCCTAATCTTGCAGGGTTTGAAATTTGTCACAAAAGTCTATGCTGGATTTAATACCCAAATTAGGGTATATAATTTCAATAAGGCAGTATCATATCCCAAATTGATATTTATTCTTTTTCAGGATCACCAGAGGAATTTTGTGGCAAGATATTCTGTTCAGCCCATCAAGTGGGTAAAGTAGGCCACTGAACTCCTCTCTGATAAAACTGAACCTGGTGATTGTATCATGAGAGTTTATTGTAGTATTTTTCCATTCTTGCCCATCAACCACGTGTTCATTAGAGCGGGCACAGCATTACCTATCATTCTCCTAACAGTGAAAACCCATCGTGCAGCGGTGCCAGGTTGGCTCCTATGGTGTTTCTGTCTTGAGCACTCTGTGTGATGACTCTGACTTTCTTTGGCTCTCTGTTTCCTCTTTACTATTCCTGGACCCTGGCCATAGAATACAGTGATGGGAGAAGCACAGAAAAATCTTAGTAATCAGATGGACCTGGGTTTTTAGATCTTGATTTTATTATCTATTACCAGGGGTATAATACCTATTTTCTCAGCTTCATTTTCTTCTTGTAAAACAATACCCAGTATATAGGACTGCTATAAGGATGAAATGAGATGATATGAATCAAGTACCTAGCCCAATGGCTGGTACATTTAATGCTAATAAATGGCAAATGCTACTACATTCAGGAGGAAAATGTAAACCTTTGGCATTTATCATTATGAAAATCAAATCTGGACTTTAAAATTAGCCAGCACTTCAGCTTAGAGGAACATACACAAATCACATGCAGATGTAGCCCTTACCCTGGGGAAAATCCCAAAAGGCAGCTGTTTCTTGTCATCAACAAGAAAATGTCACAGGGACTGAGGAAGGAATGGTCACTGTAAGATTTGAGATATTGTTTCAGATTATTGATATTTAGTTTCCTCATCTGTAAAATTCATATTTTAGATTAAATGACTTCCAAGTAGTTTCAATTCCATATTTCTAAAGTACCAGGGGTATGTATGTTTTAACTATATTATAATTTTACTAAGGGCTAAGGCCATTAAACATCTATATACAGTTAAGAGCACGGTTGTACATGGTTGTGTGTGTTTTGGGGGGGGGAGAGGTATCCACAGAGCATATAAAAAGATCCATAAAATTCAAAAGCATTTATTTTTGGTTCTTTATGTTGTCTAAAAATTTCAAAATATCCAATTGCCACAGGGATTTTGATAAAAGTTTACTCCTAACTCCACCAATGTTTATGATGGCTTGACCTTCCCTTCTTCTTCAGTAGTCTTGCATAAATCTGCCACTTTTTATGTGTGTAACTCATCTAAGTGGTTGGTATAATTCATGCATGTGTGTGTGTGTGTGTATACATGTGTGTGCTAGAGACTGACCTTTTGATTTCAAGAGTTAGCCTTGATTTTAGGAAGATGATGAAAATCTCTGCTTATTCCAAATTTATCTCTCACTAATTCAACATGGATTTTTTAAGTGTCTTATAGTGAGTGTCTCTTAGAAATATTACCTAATCCCAGGACTTCAACCCCCACCTATGTATGAGTAACTCCTCAAACAGTATTTCTAGCCCTCCAGAGAAAACCCTATTCCAAAAATATATATTTCGAAGGAAATCAGTATATTTATTAGATTATTAGTATCTTTCCATACTAATGGAAAGGTTGATTGATTTTTTATTCATTTATTCTGAGTGTAATTTGCTTTCTCTTTGATATGAGTGGTTTATGCCATTGGTAACAGCATCTTCTCTTCTATAGTCACTTCTTGTTTCAGCAGACGGCTAGTAGAAAACCATGGGAGTATGTGAAATAATGGCAGGTGGCGGTAGTCTTTTATTTGCATGAAATGCAGGTCAGGCTAGATATTGTTAGGAAATGAAAGAGCAATAAAGTAAGGAGAATATGCACATAGGAATATATTTATAATAAGAAATGTTGAAAAGTACCTGGATTATTCCTGGCTGATAATTTTGTCTAACACTTAATAGTTAAAGAACACACCTATATTAGACTCTTGGTTATGCTATATGTATTTTTGAGGCAGAAACATACATACAAACAAATTTGACTCTTCTAATCAAATTGCCTGCAAGAAATTGATTTAAAAACCCCCACAAGTCAGTTAAATAACTAACTTTACTGTCTTTTTACTAACTTGATATTTCTTTTTCCTAAAGAATAAATCAATTAAACTGGTTTATGTAAAGAAAAAAGAAACCTTCAATTTATTCATGTATGTAGCTCCAGTTTTTGAAACTAAACTTTAATTTTTCTCAAAGTTCACTGTCAACATTCATGCCAGGTTTACATATATTCTCTTAGAAGAATCATATCTTAGTGGGTCTCTACTTCTGTTACTAGTAGTTTCAATGGTCAGGGGAATATTGGGAAAGTGGCAGGGGAGAAAAAAAACCCCAAGTTTAGAGTTGCACATATAAGGAAAGGAATGGATATTGTAAGCTGAAAAGAGAGGCATGAGAAAATCTGGGTGAAGGTCAGGGTAGAGGAGAATTTGAAAGCAGGTGGCGGGGCTGTGTTATATATAAGGATGCTGTAGGTATTTAAGGAACATAAAGATAAAATAATGGGGTTAGATGCAACTAATGATCAAAAACAGGAGATTGTAGCTGAGTAAGAGGAACAAGAGAATAGGTGAAAACCAGATGTCAAGACCAGGTCACAGAAAAAATTACCCAGAGAACAACAGCAGACACATACCCAAGAGATAAGAAAGCTTTGAAACAAAGGGATAATCTATTCAGCAGGAAATCTCTTTCCTTGCTGAAGCAGGAAACAGATGATATAATTTATAGAGTAAGAGCATCCCAAGGCCTTGAGGGCTAAAACCAATCCTAACAGATCAGGCTCCTGCTCAGCATCCTAACAGATCGCAAGAGTGGGAGAGGGGGTAGGTGGGGCAGAAGGTCCCTTTGAGATGCTCAAATTAAATCAGTCATTTTTAAAGCACGTAAAGACTTTATAATTATATTTTCCAAAGAAAAATTGGTCATTGGCGGCTTGGCATTACGATATAGATTCTGACAACCGTAATATTAAGACTATCTCAGAGTATTCAGGCCAAACAGTTGCTATAGTTACTCTGAATTGGAAGAGAGAGAGAGATAGACAGAAGGGTGATTTTACATAGCACGAAGAATTATAAATATAATTATAAATATAAGCTTCAGTTTGTGACAAAAGTAATTAATATGAGTCAGGCTCTAAGAACAACAGAAAAATGCAACACACCTTATACCAAGACTGAAATTTTGGGTAGGCCATTGTGGCCATAAAAAATAGACTTTAGTAGTCCAATAATACTTTTTTAAAAGATTTTATTTACTTATTTGAAAGAGAAAGAGAGAACACGAGTGAGGGGGAGGGGCAGAGGGAGGAGGAGAAGCAGATTCCCTGCTAAGTAGGGAGCCTGATGCAGGACTCAATCGCAGGACCTCAGGACCATGACCTGAGCTGAAAGCAGATGCTTAACCAACTGAGCCGCCCAGGTGCCCCAGTCTGGTAATACTTCATATTTTATTTTATAGAGAATATCTATCTCTGAGTACTCAACAGTAAAATAAAAAAGAAAAGTAAGATTCACAATTAAACATACATGGGAGAGTGATTATAATAAAGTCACTTCCCCAAATATGTAGATTTGTCTGAGGCAAATTAATACATTTTAAGTCTGCTGGAGGAGCAAAGTAAATCATGAGGCCCATTTTGAAAGGGACAATCTATTCCAAGAAGTAAAGCAAGATGGTGTTGGGGGGGGGGGGGGTTGATTTGCAGTCAATAGCGTACGGAGATTCTCACAAATACGAATGCATGTGAGCAGGTTGTTGTGCCTCAGGGGAGTTTTACAAGCCAACTCTGAGGTTGTAGAGCAGTAAGAAATTTTAAAAAGATGAGAGCTATCAGAATATCAGAAATGATATATAGGATATTCCTTGTGTGTGTGTGTGTGTGTGAGAGAGAGAGAGATCTTAATTATTTGAAGATAACTTTAAAAATAACTTTAAAAATCCTATTTTTAAAAATCTCCAAGTCAATAAATGTATTTAAAATCTAATCTGGTAATTTGAACAAGTTACATATTTTCCCTCTAAAACATGTACTTACTAAAAATGTATTCTTTTTTTTTTATTAAATATTTTTCATTCATTTATTTGACAGAGAGACACAGCAAGAGAGAGAACTCAGCAGAGAGAGTGGGAGAGGGAGAACAGGCTTCCAGCTGACCAGGGAGCCCGATGCGGGGTTGGATCCCAGGACCCCAGGATCATGACCTGAGCCAAAGGCAGAAGATTAACCGCTTGAGCCACCCAGGTACCCCTAAAAATGTATTCTTACACAGATTGCTTTTTTCTAGAATCTTAAGAATAATCTGAAGATGGGTTTCAAAGTACGGTATTTCTTTGGATCTTCGAAGGCAATAGTCTGATGAATTTAGCAAAATTGCAGGCTTTAACAAGGAGAAGGCTTGCTGGTAGCTGCACAAATTGCTGGAAACACCTTGAATTTTATCCTTTTTCCAAGCACAAGCAATAAGACTTGTGCCTGTCCCTTTTTTAGTGGGGAGGGGCAACCAAGATGCTTCACATTCACCATGACAACCTTCACAGACAGCATATGACCAGAGGAGTTCCAATAGCAATTTCTGATGCAGTGCTTCTCAAGGTGAGATTTAGGGCCACATCCTTTGGAGTCACCCTAGATGCTCATTAAAAATGGGGATCCCTGGGCCTCATTCTCAGGTAATGAAATGGTGTCCCTAGTGGAGGATCATGGGAATCAAAATTCCCCAGCTCCCCAGATGATTCTAATGCACTCTAAATTGGAAAGCTTCTGTTAGTGGCTCTTTTGCTCACTCTTTTGACAAATACTTTGCTTACCTTGATTATCATGGATCTGGGGGAAAGAAGCAAATTTTTCCTGTTAAGACCTTAAGGAAAGCTGAACCCGGAAACAACTGCAGCCAACCAGTGAAGACGTCATTCCAGTATCATCTGAGACGCTCTCTATGGTGGAGTTACGCAATTTCAAATTGAAGATTATGTATGCCCTTTCATTGTTTTAAGACTTTATAGTTTTCCTCTTTATAGTCCCGCCCCTCCCCCCCACCCCAATCTGGCTGTGAAACAAAGACTTAAAGTTTCTTTCTGCTTTTGTTTTTGTATTTCTGTGTTTTCTTTTCCCTTTTATTCAGTACCTCTTTGTAATTTCACATTTTATTAGTTCAGTTGAATAAATATATTTTACCCATGTGGTTGCTGCTTACGTTTTAATACCTTTTCTTTTCCTTCTTGCTTTCTACGCTACTTTTGCGACTTTTCTTTTTTAATGTTACCTGTAAGTAAGAGTACTGATCAGTAACCTTTCTCTCAATGTAATATCTTTTAAAATAATCTTCCTTCAGGGTAATTGTGCCTTTTTTCCTTTATATCGGGTTTTCTGGCTACTAATTAGGAAAGGACCCTGGTCTTTATTTCTGGTTCCTTTCACATTGGAGATAAGTTAATGAGGAGGGACATCAGTCAGATGGGTTCTGGCCCTGGAATTGTTGGGTTTTTCACACTCTTTCCCTTCTCACACAACACCTCAGACAAGCAGAACTCCATGATTTTCGTGGTTTTCTTCAAAGGAGAAAAGAAATCTCTCTCCTGCTCTTCTCTTCCTTCTTCTCTTCTTTATTTTTTCGAAGTTGTTATGCTCAAAAAGAAAATAATTAACTTTATTATGTTTCTCCAGAATTTTCAGAGGAGATCAGAGAGAAGTAGTATGAGTTAGAAGGAATCCTGGACCACCTGTTTTCTAAACCTTTTAACACAGGCCCCATAAAAGAAGTAAATAATTTGACCATCTGAGCCCTACTTTTTACTATGAAAGACATTTCCTTGGAGAAATATAGTAATAAATTCTGAACATAGTACTTGGATTTACCTTTACTAACTATAGACAACTACTTCAATGATAAAAGGGAATAAACACAGAATAATTCAGATTAACAAAAAAAATACTCAAATTTTTATCATAGTCAATAATTTCAAGTTTCTCCTTACTGTTTTTCTTATAAGTATAGTTCACAAGTAGATCTGATTTTCATCTCTTTTTTCCCCCTGATCATTTCCTTCTCTCTAAAAGTTCCCTGAGAATGGGTGCTTAAGTCTAAATGGTGGTAATATTATTTTCAGTAACAGCTACCTTGAAGAGTTATGTGAACTGTTGATAAAATCCATTTTCTAGAAAACAGATTCAGGTTTGCTTCCCCATGACTAATGAAAGGTGAGCATCTCTAGAGAGTTAAAGAACTGCAAAGTTCGGTAATTCTGGGTTAGATGAGTCAAACTCTTTGGTTTTGTTTTCCTTTAAGCACCTTTTCAAAAGTGGTAGTTTCACTATTACAAGTTCAACTGAGGAATCAATGTACGTAATTTTAATTTCTTGCCTACTTTTTTTGCTTTTGCTTTATATCCCCTCTCTTTCACACACACACACACACACACACACCCCATTCAGGAATTTGAATTGCTTTAGGATACAGATATTCATTTCTTTCATCCAATTCTATCGTTATTTGGACACCTCCAACTAGCAATGAGTAAGCCAAATATTTTAAAAATGCAACTAGTAAAGTAAGACAAAAAACTCTTTTACTTATTTTTTTTCCCACTTTGGACTTCCTAACAAATACAGCGGACAGCAGTTTAGCAAATACATGCTGAACGTCATAATAATTATATCACATTATTTCTGTTCCCCCTGCATTTGACAGACATTGCCATACACTGGACTTCTCTGAGTTTTCACCCATTCCACAGGAAGTTTTTCTAGTTTTTTTGTTTTTTTTTTTTTTAATGAGAGAAGTGTGAAGAAGAGAGAGAGCATGAGCGGGTTGAGGGGTAGAGGTAGAAGCAGCCTCCCAGCTGAGTGGGGAGCCCAACACAGAGCCTGATCCTCTGGGATCATAACCTGAGCCCAAGGCAGACACTTAACAGATTGAACCACTCAGGGGCCCCAATCCATCTTAATAGAAACATTCTTTTAGAGAAGAAAAAGAGGTAGCTTAGTTGGAGACTGGTAGAAGTCTCATTGAAATATCACTCATTAAATCTTTACAGTTAAGAAGAGGTAGGAGTGGCCTTAGCCCATAACAGAACCTCTATATACTGTTGTTCTGTTCTTCTCAAAAATCCAAATAAATTACATTTGCCATTGTATGTAATAGTTAAGACTGAATTTGGCAACATATGCATAGCATATTTCAGCAATACTGCGACAGTAGTTAAGCTGCATCAGGTTAACTCCTAAAAGTGTATTCTATTTGTTTCAGTGATTTTTTTTTCTTTTTTTTTTTTTGTGATTTGGAATAGTTTTTTACTTGAAAGTGTAGAATACATGGCCTTTTGTAAATTAAGTGATTGGAAAAAAAATCCCATAATTATGGTGGTATAGGGGATCCCCTGAATTGGGTGTGGTGCAAAAATAATGAATACTGTTATGCTGAAAATAAATAAAAGAAAAAAATCTTTTCAAAGTTACCTTTTTATTTTTTAATCTAAATGTTCATCTTAATATTTTTCACATGGATATGTTTCCGTGATTTTTAAAAGAAATTTTAATACTTAGAGTCTTCAACAGTAGGGTATTTCTAGAGGCTTTTAAAAATTCATCCTGCACAATGCTTGAATAGTGGACACTAAATTGTAAAGGATACTTGTAATGCTGAATAAATGCTAGCTGGAATGTTCTATGTCAAATACAGAAGTTGCACAATGAAATAGCTATTTTACACTTTAACCAACCCAAAGATAATACTTGAGGAGTATTTTTAAAAGCATTGCTTCTAGTTGAAAACAATTTTTTCTCATTTTAACAGTTATTTCAGAAGTCTGGCTTACTTATAATAAGTCCAGTCTTAGCCTGTTTAGTTGCTACCTTTTATTAAACATTAAGCATTAAGAAAGCATTTGAAACTATATCAGTGCTGATAAGTTTCAAATAATGTAAGTTAAGGAGAAACTAAAAATTAAGGAATAAAATTATTGTACGTAAAACAGATATGGGTTCCGTTTGCATTCATAGTCAGGTTAGAAGAAGCAGGAAATGCTACACATTTATCTTCTTGCCTGGGCTTCCTGGTGTGGTAAATGCAAGGTGAGTAATAGCTGTCACAGGCAAACAGGATTAGAGCTAAAACAGCACCAGATATCAAAGCACATACACAGAGCCACCAGGGGAGTGAGTAAAACTATAAAGTAATGTTAGGTCGAAGCTCATGAAATTGCCATTTTTACTGGTCAGAAGCAACAGAGTATTGGCAGTTTCATGTAATTCAACGTTAGATCTTTCAGAACCAAAAAAGCCATTGAAAATAATTCAATCCGATGTTCTGAGTCTGAAGTTAATATGGGTTGACTTCAAGGAGACCAGGAACCCTCATCTATTTATATACTTAATTGATAGTTTGGGGGAGCCTATGATGTGCCGAGTACTGTTATACAAACTGGCTATGCAGACATGAAGAAGACTAGTCCCTTGCCCTTATGGATATTACATTTCAGTGGGAAAGTCTGATACATATAATATGACGTCACTACTGAACTGAATGCAGAGCCTGTTGTCTTATGTTCATATGTACATTTTATCTGAGAGAGAGCTCATGCACTGAATGCATGAAAGTGGTTTATGACCATCAAGAGATTAAGAACCAGTAACCTATTATACCCTGCTCATTTGATCGCTGAAGAAGCCCGCAGACACTGAGTGATTTGCTATGAAGTGTATTCATTAGTGGCTGACTTAGGATCAGCACCCAGGCATCCTGGTGTCACTCAGCCACACTACTTCACACTGTAGGGGAGATAATCTATGATTTTTCATTTATTTTCTTTATTTATTCTCTTTTTCATCGTACCTGTATACCACTTTTTAAAATATTTTATTTATTTGAGAGAAAGAAAGGATATGAGAGGGGAGAGGTCAGAAAGAGAAGCAGACTCCCTGCTGACAACCCCAATGCGGGACTCGATTCTGGGATTCCAGGATCATGACCTGAGCGGAAGGCAGTTGCTTAACCAACTCAGCCACCCAGGCACCCTGCTACAAACCATTTTGACTCAACAAATTCATTTCAAGAGTTGAGTATCTGGTCAGAGAGCTCCCAATCCTAATTTCAGCATTAGAATATATTAGCTTCATGATTTCAAAAGTTGCCTAAGCCTTCAGAGCCCCAGCTGCCACATCTATAGAATGATGAGAACAAGTCATAACTGACAGATTGTTGTGAGGATTAATGAGATCACACACATAACCCCTCTGTCTCCCATTACTTCCTATAATGCTTTCCAGCTGAAAGGTCCATCAGCTATTATTATTATTATTCTGTTTAAGATTTTATAAAGCGTGGCCTTTGGTGCCAGTTCCCCAGGCTCTAAAAAATCATTCCCTCTTTCTTCACCAGACTATTATTTAAATGGCAGCTATCGGGATTTCACTTAACTCAGGGGAGATGGAAAAGGTGGAAGTGACTAACTACTACAGAGTCTAGAGACCACTTACTATGTATATGATCTTGGGCCATATACACAAATTTTCTCTGTCTCAGTTTCCTGCTACGTAGAATGGTGTCAATCAAGTAGCTACTTCATAGACCTGTTAGGAGGATTAAATGACTTAACGCGTTACCACAATATTTAGGTGGAGATTATTACGCTTGTTTTGAAAAATAAGCTAAGACTTTTTTTTTTTTTTTAAGATTTTATTTATTTGACAGAAAGAGACACAGTGAGAGAGGGAACACAAGCAGAGTGAGTGGGAGAGGGAGAAGCAGGCTTCCTGCCAAGCAGGGAGCCCAATGTGGGGCTTGATCCTAGGACCCTGGGATCATGACTGGAGGTGAGGGCAGAGGCTTAATGACTGAGCCACCCACGTGCCCCAAGCTAAGACATTTTCAGAGGGTTGAGAGACTTTGCATTGCTATGAGTGGCAGAGCTATTAACTGAATTCAGAGTCAGTACTTCTTCACTGTCATTTAAAAAAAAAAAAAAAAAAAAAAAAAAAAGGTAGGGCACAGCCGTCTACAAATCTTTGTCCTTCTGGAGACGAGTAAGAGAAATTGCCCAGAGTGCCCCTCTTCATTGGCATTCAGCTGAACCTCTCTGGATCCAACAAACATCCTGAGTGCTGAAATACATCAATGATCTCCACGGCCATCCTATTTGAGACTGCCTCAAATGCCAGGTTTCTACAAGGTTATAAATTCCCTGAGAGCAACCTATGTGTCTTTGTTAGTATAATATATAATATCAGGCACACAGTAGATCCTCAAAAAATTACATACCTAATTCACATGATTTTCTTATACTTTCTTCTTTGTGCTTTTAGATGATGTCTGAATTTTGTATAACAAGCATGTGGTAGTGTTTAAGCTACTCCCCTATAAAAAACAAAATGCAGATTGATTTGTTGGTGACTTGCCATATCCGTCCCTTTGAAATCCATCCTTTGTCTTTGTCAAGGTAGGGTTTGTGGCTGTCCCAGCCCAAAGGGCTTGTTGTTGATCTCTGGTGGCAACAGAGCTCAGCCCCCTCCTTCCTGCAGGGATAAAGGCGTGGCTTGGAAGAGCAGTCAGATCAGGAAGGCCCTGGAGGCCAGCTCTTTTTCCCACAGTCTTTTCCTCAGTCTCTGACTCAAAGTGAAGCTGGCTCTGGTCTCTGGAATCCTCTTTGCTTTCTACACCTACTGTTCCAGAACTGTTTTCCAAACAAAGAACAGGACATGTAAAGTCTGTGACCTAAGCTTCATTTATATGGAAGAGACAAGTGAAAGAGAACCCAGACCTTCTGTGGCATTTGTGAGCAAATTATTTTTCAGAGAAAGCTAGATCTCGTTTGAGAAGACAGATAGTGAGAAAGGGGGCCAAAGTCCTTGTGATATTTTTCATATTCTCCTCCTTCTGGAAAATATCTCTACCTGCAGGAAGTGACATGGTTGATGGTGAAAAGACCTCCCAGGATTTCAGAATATATAGTTGGACACCACCTTAGAATGCAAGTTACCTATACTGTTGAAGAAAATGGTATGTGTATTTTCTACTACACAGGTCATTTTGTTTTCAAGAAGAGATACTTTTAGATTTCCTTAGATCTATTCACCCCAAATGTCTCCACTGAAGAGTCCCTGAATGGGAGAGGAGAAAGAATGAGTATCTTTAGTTTGTAAGGAAGCTGACTTTGGGACTATATCCTCAAGCAGCATATAGGAAATTTGAGAATTATTTTGTGTTCCTGTTTATTACTGTTTAAGAAGCATGGTCTTACAAGGTGGATGGTTTTTTGTTCACTTGCTTTCCAGGATAAACAGGCCCCCCCCCAAAAAAAATAGAAAAAAAAAACCCGCACAGAACCTATCTGTGGAGTTGTTCTAGAGTCTAGGTCTCCAGGTTGTAGGGTCCTAAGTAAGTTATTTGATAATGACATTTTTTAAAAGAATAAATTGCTTTTAGTCACTCGCTCAGGAGGGGCTACATGCATTATAAATATTTACGGTATTTTTACGTACTGGATGTCTAACTACTAGTATTTAACAAATAATATTTGCATCATTTTGTGAAATATCTGACAAATAATTAGAACTTGCAAAATACTCCTTTTTGAGTAATCTTTTAAATTCATACAAATTATCAGAATATGAACTGATACATGAAAGAAAAAAACAAAGTGATAAGTTTAGTAATTAAAAGGAACCGACATCCCCATAAGAACAGACTCTAAGACCAGGAAAAGAAAAAGCAGAAGAACCTTGTTACTTTATCACATTAAGAAGGATTAAGAAGGCCTAGGAAGAACTATAAGGCACATCATGGAGAAAATCCCCACCAATTTTAAGGGGCCGAGTTACATGTGCTTATGCTTGATTTTTAGGAATATATTAAAAATAAAAATTTTAGGCATATATTAAAAGTACAATTTATAGCAGAAAAGTCATGGAATTATTTAGCTAGAATAGACTTCAAGCAAAATGATGTTTTTGTTTACTTGTTTTTTAGCAACCATGATATTTTATCATCATATACATCATCTCCATATCATAGTTGGACAACTGAGGTAAAGAGAGTTGCCCAAGTTGATGTAACCGACAAGTGGTAAAACAGAGATTATCACACAGGTTTCCTGAATCTTCGTGCATAATTCTTCCAGTTTATACTCTGTTGCCTTCCCATGAGTCACATAATTTTAGTGTGATTAGTGTCTTCTGGGTGGCTATTCAAGCATTTTGTTTTTAAAAAACATGCAACTTTAGGTATTACAAGCATTTTAAGTAATAGAGACAGGATTGTTACAAACAATATAATTATTAACACTTATTAAATATCTTAGGTTTCAATGTGGAGACCAGTACCTTAATTAATGTATCATCCTGGTCCCAACTTAGGGAATATTCTTATATGGAATTGTTGTAATAGTCTAATTCTAAACAGCTGGAACTCATTTGTTAAGCTGTAGTCTATTCCAGTTTTTGAAAAGAATGATAAGTGGTTTTTTCCCACACAGAGGCAGAACTTTCCGGAAAGCTGCATACATCCTCCTACTTGAAATTCCAGGATAGCTGGGCAGCTTCGGCCTTTTGTCCTCCACCTGTGTGCAGCTATCAGCATTACGTGGTGGTAAGTACTTTTTTCAAGACTGAGGGCCTGGCTGCCTTCCAGGACCCCATTGTTTATGACCTTCCTTTTATTTAATGTTCTATTTCTATAATTACAGATGTTGCTGAATCTAATCAAGAATCCAGGTGTGCTACCTTTGCAGCCCCATGTGATCTTAAAGGTCCAAGATCTACAGGCTAGTTGGAACAGAGGAGTAGAGGAAGAAGGAAAGAATATTTATTGTCTTGAATCCAAAATGTGGTGAGAGAACTTGGCAAAATACAGAAGGTTTAAAAGATTGCCACAACTCCTTGACAGTTTCATTGTGGGTTTTTTTTTTTTTTCTTAAAGATTTTATTTATTTATTTGACAGAGATCACAAGTAGACAGAGAGGCAGGCAGAGAGAGAGGAGGAAGCAGGCTCCCCGCTGAGCAGAGAGCCCGATGCAGGGCTCGATCCCAGGACTCTGGGACCATGACCCGAGCCGAAGGCAGAGGCCTCAACCCACTGAGCCACCCAGGCGCCCCTTTTTTTTGCATGCTACATGCAGATGGGTTCCTATTTATGAGAAACGAGAAGCAGAGCATGGCTCCTCCTGACTCCTCACCTTGCTCTTATCAGACTTCATCTGGCAAATGAAACAACAGGAAGTTTTGCTGGAAGCTGCTGATGGCTGGGGTTAAACTGAGTGGTCTAGAAATGCTATAATGCTAAGCATTGACCTTGTTTCCACCACAGTGTTGTAGGTTCCAGGATAAAAATAGGATATCAAAAGCAAACCTTCTGGCTTTGGGGTTTTTCTCTTATTACATTCCTGGCAAAGTGTCCCTTGTCTGATGGTACATTGTATTCTGGCTCATACTATTCAGGTGTACAACTAAACCTTTCTGCAGAGAGAGGGAATAATGGAGTACAATGTAGTCATGGTTTAATACAAGCAAGGAGTCACTAATAAATTGCTAGGCACAGTTTAAAGTACAAATGAATTTTTGTCAGGTACTTTCTGATGTTCATTTACTTTAAGACTCTAACTCTTAGGGCTTAGGTTTATCTGGATAGGACCACCAGTTCTGAATCATTCATTCATTCATTCATCTGTGCAACAAGTTTTTGCAGAATACTGTGCACTGTGTCAGGTACTCAGGACTGGGAGAATTTGATAGTCCTGACTCCTGATGATATGGCTCCTATTGAAAAGTTATTACTTTTAACCTTAATCTACTCTCTAAAGCAGTCTTTCTCAACCAGTTCCATAACAGAATTAAACTGTACAATAATTCGAGTGACAATTTTTGTAATTCTTTCAAGAACGGTAGTAGTTGGTACCATTCCTGATGTGTAGGAGATAACTTAATTCATCACATACAATGGATGCCTTGGGCCATTAGGGCTTAATTGAACTTGGTTGATGAGGATTTTTCAAAAAGAATAAGGTCTTATCTTCTAAGAATCCCCATTACAACCTTGATCTAAACTAGTAGGAGAAGACAACATTACTAATGATTAGAAGATTCACAACATTCTCTATCCTCCCTACATGATTAGATTTGAGGAGATAAAGGACACACACATAAAAAGTCGATAGGTTCTCTCAAGAAAAATAACTCCTGGTGTTGAGCAAATTGGATGAATATTTTATGGGGGAAGATTCTGGTCAGAGGTGATTGGTGATTGGGTAGTCGAATCTGCCTGGGAAGGAAGAATGTAAAGCAACTGAGAGTTTCTGAGGATTAAATAAAGGTGAGGACCAGACATTTAATAGAAACTGGTGTGAGTACAGAGAATCGACTGCACTGTGCTCTAAAATTCTTTAAATGTTTTTGAGAGATGCTAGTAAAGATGGAAGGAAATGGAATCCCATTTCACTCATGCTTTTTTGAAGACAACATCTTCCTTGGCCTGCATCACATGGATTTGGGTTTTGGTAGGGTTATATTCTTTTTTTTTTTTTTAAAGATTTTATTTATTTATTTGAGAGAGAGACAGTGCGAGAGAGCATGAGCGAGGAGAAGGTCAGAGGGAGAAGCAGACTCCCCATGGAGCTGGGAGCCCGATGCGGGACTTGATCACGGGACTCCGGGATCATGACCTGAGCCGAAGGCAGTCGTCCAACCAACTGAGCCACCCAGGCGTCCCTGGTAGGGTTATATTCTTATAAGCTCAGCTGCACCTGCTCAACAGTTTGCTCAAGTGCCTGTGATCTGACTCTTTATTTTAACAGGTTCCCTACCCCTTGTATTTCAGACTCTCTATCCTGGATCACCTGTTTTTTCCTTCCCGTTCTTTCAGACCCTAGTCAGGGTCTTCCATAGAGACAGAGCCAATAGGATATATATAGTTAGACATTTAATGCATTTTGCACTCATGTAAATTAAATGTGTAATTTACATACACATATATAACAATTAGATATGCATATAAACATATATGAGAAGTTCTATCTCTATATATTTATATGTGTATATATGGATATAGAGAGATACATAGATTTATTGTAAAGAATTTGAGGTTTATGTAATGATGGAGGCTGAAAAGTCCAGGTGATACACAGGAGAGCTAATGGTATAGCTCCGGTCTCAGTTCAAAGCCCTGAGAAGCAGAAGAGCCAATGGCAGAATTTCTAGTCTGAGTCTGAGTCCAAGGGGAGAAGACCAAATTCTTGGCTCAAAAACAGTGAGTCAGAGAGTAAATGCTCCCTTCCTCCTTCTGTCCTGTTCAGGTCTCCCAACAGACTGCACGATGCCCACCCACACTGGGGAAGGCTCTCGGCTTTACTCAGTCTACCAACTCAAGTTTAAATCTCATCTGTAAAAACCCTCACAGACACACCCAGAATAACGTTTAACCAAATATCTGGCAAATGTGGACCAGTCAAATGGACAAAATTAATCATTTCATTCAGTCAATTCTTTAAGTGGCTTTGTTGTTTATACATCTACTTTTTTTTCAGCCTTCCCACTCCATTTCCTGCTGATAAAATACCCCTCAACATACATGTATAGAAGACAGATACTTTCCTCACATTTCAATCCTGAAGAAGCACGGAGTTGAAAAGTTCTATTTGTCTTTTTGTAATATTTGTGGCCAGGTATTCATATTATGCAGTTGATGATGAGCTCCACTAACTTTTAACATTAAAACTTGAAAATATTTCAGGTTGCATATTTATATTGTAACATAGACTTCATTCTATCCCTTTTTCTTTCACTCTTGCATATTACCAGCCTCTCTCCTAGTTTAACTCCTCAATTTATAATGATTTTGGTCAGGGGCAAAGACTTACCCATACAGGAGTTGCAGCACATGCCTGTATGGACTGATGTACAGGATTAAAATGTTTGGCTTTTTCAGTCTGCTGTATCTTGCCTCCACCTGTGTGTTGCTGTGTCTGGGACCCGTAGAATCCTGACTTGTTCTGTGAATGAAAGAGAAAATATTTAAATTCTGTTTTAACTTCCCATCTTAAAAAAAAAGAACTAGTAGCTTAATTTTCCTTTACCTTCGGGGCACCTGGGTGGCTCAGTGGGTTAAGCCGCTGCCTTCGGCTCAGGTCATGATGTCGGGGTCCTGGGATCAAGTCCCACATCAGGCTCTCTCAGCAGGGAGCCTGCTTCCCTCCCTCTCTCTCTCTCTCTCTCTCTCTGCCTGCCTCTCTGCCTACTTGTGATCTCTCTCTGTCAAATAAATAAATAAAATCTTTAAAAATTTTTTTTTCCTTTACCTTCATCTCTAAATTTCACTGAGCTCATCTGCCTAATCTTGATGGATCTGTTTGCAAGAGAAAATGTGGGAAAAGAAGAAACATCAGTCATTTCTAAATAAGTTCTCAAACATTTATTAATTGTCCAATGTGACCAGGGTCTTACCATTGAGTGTAGAAAATGTAGGATGAAGGGCTGCCTGGGTGGCTCAGTGGGTTAAAGCCTCTGCCTTCAGCTCAGGTCATGATCCCAGAGTCCTGGGATTGAGCCCTGCATTGGGCTCCCTGTTCAGTGGGGAGCCTGCTTCCCCCTTTCTCTCTGCCCGTCTCTCTGCCTACTTGTGATCTCTGTCTGTCAAATAAATAAATAAAATCTCTAAAAAAGTGTAGGATGAAGTGGAAAGTTTATAACCAGAGGGGCTGAAATTATTAGTTTATTTAAAAAAAATCCCACTTTGTTCTTATATCTCATTAAAAGAAAGAAAAGAAGATCAGTCATTTATTGGAAGTGGTCACCATACATCAAAACTCTTGAAGAACCCTGCTTGACTAAGTACTGAATGTAAATGCTTTAATATATTCGGTAGAGGAACTTTATGGCAGGAAATGCTTAAAAAAGATGAACCTCTAACATCTCAGATACCTTGATTCCTGTGTTAGATTAAGACACATTTTTGTTGTTTAGAATAAATGAAACAAATGCTTGAGACATTTAGCTGTGTGGTGTGTGCTTGTGTGTGCATGCATATATGTATTTTAACTGAACATAGGCATAAACACATTCATTAGGAAATTAAGCACTCTACCTGAAAGTATTTAGATAAATTTACTCAAAAGTAGATCCTTTGACTTGGTCAATTTCAATCAAATTGCCATCATTCAATTGGGGGTTATTTAAATCTAGTTATGGTCATTTGCTCCATACAGCTGCCCTTAACTCCTTGCTTCTTCTCTTCCAACAATATCTCATCTCCAGTGCATAGGATCCTCTACTGCACTCTTTTTTTCCCATTAAGAATGGTCATCAGTGTGTTAAGCATACATATGTCTGAGATATTCAGGTTACTTAGACTTCTGATAAAATTATATTATCTATAATTATGCATGCACGAGCACAAAACTCCAGATTTCGATTCAACTTGGAGACATTATAAAGGGAAAGAGGCCTTATATTGACTTGCGTGGGCATCAGAAAACTTGTACGTAGTGCTTTTCTAGTAGTAACCAGGTGGGTGACTCTTTAAAGTTAGTTTCCTCATAAAGGAGATTTAGTAAGGAGTGGAGTCAGAATCAGCAGAAATAAATGAAGTAGTGTAGGAAAGAGGAAGAAATTGGACTGTAGTGAAGTTTCAGCAAAGGCCTCAGCCAGTCCACTGGGGCACATAACCAGGGATGATTCTGCAGCACAGTTCTGTCTTGGGTAAGGGGCGACCAGGTCTTTATACTCCACTGCAAACCTCCTGTTGAATGTGTGCTGCTTTTGAGGAGGCGGAATAACAGTGAGCAAGTTTGGTCTAGTCTCTTAAGGGAAATCTCTGGAGAAGATCTGACTTGCAGTGTCAGAAGTTGGAGAAACAGGTGCTTCAGTCCTGAAGAATGATCAAGGTATTTCACCACAGTCCATTCCTTGAACTATTCAGATACACCTGGTTCAAGTGAATTTTGAGAATACCTCCTTTAAGATTCAGATTGATGTCTCTGCCATTGCAGTGGATCCAGCTGCTATCTTTCCCCTCTCTATTATTCATTACGGGTTCCTCTTATCCTTGGCTTGCTTCTCTGCTGGTCTCAGTGGATTAGCTGGTAGGGTGACCCAGACTCTGCTCCCTGAAAGGTTTGAACCCCAGGTCACCATGTTCCTTTCAGGCTATTGCTGATAACACTTGTCCATTTATCATCATAATTGCACAGAAGAATACTAAGAGATGACCTGGATGGCTGGATGACAAACACATTCTTTCCTGCCCTCATTGTGTAACAGCAGCTCTTGCTGATTAGGTTAAAATATCCCCACAGGATGATGACTTATTTCCTTGCCTGGTGTGTCCTGAAATCTGGAGTATGAGTGACCAGGGGCAGCCGTAGTTTAAATTTTGATGAAACTTTTTCTATAGAGCCCAGATTAAGGGGACAAGAAGCACAAATTCTCCAAACAAATGATTGGGAGTGATAGTTAAGTGAGAGAGACACGCCTATTTAGGACTTTAAGTCAATTCTACTCTAACTGCTTGGCATTTCAACTGCCACATCTGTAAAAACCGAAGCCCTTGGTTTGAATGATCAATCTGTAACATTCTTTCCATTGCTGATAATCTGTGATTCTTCATATGATCTAAGATCATTCATATTTGAGAAACTTTGAACATATGTGCAAGTCAACATCAAAAGGACTAAAAGAACTTTTTGTGGTAAACATCCCTTTGAAAATGAAACCCATTTTTGAGGACTTGGATAATTCTGACCTCACTAAAATAATAATAGACTAAGATAAGATAAGTGTCAATGATATTATTTCCATCTATAGCTTGTTTCAGGTATACCCTGAAAGACAAAAGCTATCATTGTTAGAATTATTATACGTCTGGGCTTCTACCTGGTTTTCCATTTTGTTGTTGATATTAGTTTTTATTGTAACCTTTGTAAATTTGGTGATATTATAACTTAGTATTATGAAGTCCAACATGTCTTAAGTTACCAGGAAAGACTATTACTGGTGGTTACGCCTTTTCGAAAAGCGTAAGGTTATAAGGTTATAAAGTTTATAATGGAACTTGATACATTATTTAAAAACTGAAACCAGCATGAAAATAAAACTAAAAAATGTAAAACTCACCCTCTTGTTGAATAGCATTTGTTAAATTAGCAAACTGTAAATACAAGAGGATTGTTATTCACTCCTCCCCAGTAGAGAAGGCACCCGCCCTTAACTTAGAACAATGTGGCATCTATTTTCATAGTTCCTAGCCCTGTCTGCCATATACATAAATGAAACAAAGCTGATTATTTTTATACTCTTTTGGTATGAATTCCTTTGATCTTTTGAAGTACAGTTTTTACTTTGAAGTTTGCAATGTCCAAGCCATCAGATGCAAAGCACAAAGAAGGCTATTACATGACATCTATGAGAAGACATTATTTCCTACCCTGTGTCAGTTGCCATATATTTAGCTATGTCTGTGGTCAAATAGCAATGCCTAAGATTCTTTTCAATGATACATGAATATAAATATAAAATAATATAACAGAGCAATATGTTGACATGTAAAATGCTATGTCCTAAATATACATATTAATTTACATGCATATATATATAAATACAAATACACATACATATTTTTTTCTTCTATTTACTGATGATTTCCTGAAATTGCATGTGGCAATGAAGGGAGATTCAGAAGGGATCTGAAAAACCTTGATTATAGTTCAGACTCTACTACCTATTAGTTTTGTGACCTTGGACAATTTTCTTAACACTTCCAGGGCTCAAATATGCCCTTTCTAAAATAAAGCGGGGTGGTGCGCCTGGGTGGCTCAGTGGGTTATGCCTCTGCCTTCGACTAGGGTTGTGATCTCGGGGTCCTGGAATCAAGCCCCACATCGGGCTCTCTGCTTGGCAGGGAGCCTGCTTCCTCCTCTCTCTCTCTCTCTCTCTCTGCCTGCCTCTCTGCCTATTGTGATCATCTGTCGAATAAATAAATAAATAACTCTTTAAAAAATCCTTTAAAATAAAGGGGGTTGATAGTGGTTCTTAATCTCTTTTTGGTTTTGGGCCCCTTTTTATGAGTATGATGAAATCTATGGATACTCTCCCTAGAAATGTCAGTAACACATATTTGCACTAAAATTTTTATGCCTTTGGAAAAGGCCACTGGCTTCCTGAAGTACATTCATGGGCTTGAGGGTAAGAACAACCAACCAGACATAACAGGTTTTGAATTTCTTACTTCCAAATTATAGAATTTGTAAGATCACTGTAGGATCATGAATAATTCTTAATCAGTTCTTTGTATTAACTTAGACCTTTCCTTTAGTTCCTTCAGATGTACTTCAGGTTTGTCTCTTCCTGACACCAAACCTACAGCTTGGGCTTCTAATAAGCAATCCTGTGACTGGAGCTTAGGATACAGTTTGTCAGAAGAAAATCAAGTTTGAGTCTAGCACATCTCTGGACCAGCAGAAGGACACAGGGTACTGACCCATTTATAAAGAAGTTAGAAACCTAATAGCAGCTCACACAAAACAGCTTTGGGGATTTTACTTGATGACAACCTTGCTCTGAGACAAGAGTGTGATATAGTTTCTAAAACTGTATAAGCCCATATACCCTTTAGAAAAGTTGATTTTTCATATCCTGGTTGGTCAAATTCCAGGGCACAGTACAGGTCATGCCACATTTACAGTTTGAGGGGCATGCCATGGGGATCATTATTAGAGTGAAAAAAAAAATTGAAGTGGGCAAGAGGAAGAAGAACCTGGAAACTTGGCCACATGAAGAATGGTCACAAGGACCATGGATGTTTCTTCAGGGAAGAGAAATCTAGGTTTTCCTCAAATATGAGTATGACATGTTAAGTGAAGCCATCTTACTCTGGTAATCCTGGAGGTCAGAACTAAGCCAGTGGCTAGATTTAATCAGTGTGAGCAAGAGCTTCTAACAACACAATCCGGCATATATGAAATGCACTCTTTTGTAAAGAGCTGGAGGGCAGCTCAAGAGACGAAGCAGAAGTTGCATGACCACCTTCCCAGAGGGATTTTGGAAGGGACCCAGTCTGGGGGTGGGAGTGGAAAGAGCAGTAGTTGATGAGAGAGAGACTCAATGAACCTAAAAGGAATTTGTCTATGAGATTCTATAACTCTAGTTTCCCCCTGATCCTGGGGATGGGGGCGTTGGGAGAGGCGGTTACTAGAAATAAAGTATAGTCTTTTCTGACTCTATAAAGGACATCATGAAAGAGGCCTCCTGTTTGAGCACTGATCCCAAAGTGTAGGTTAGTATAGCAGTGGAGGTCAACCCAAGGAATAAGAGGCTGTCACTCCCTGTGAGGATTTACAGATTACCTAGTAACATGCTTGCCCTACAGATTGAAAGAAGCTATTGTACATACATCCTGGCCACATACTGAGACTGCATTAAGTAGAAATAAGCAGATATGGCAGCAATACTGTCATACATACAACGTGTACAGCTGACCCTTGAACAACATCAGTTTGAACTACGAGGGTCCAATTATATACAATTTTTGTTTAAGAGTTGACAGCAAAAGCATTAAAACATTTATTTACAACTGTTCACCCCAGTCTCCACTGGACTGAATTGAGGGTGACTGGAATAGAGGTCATGCAGCTGCTGTCTTGAGTACTTGGGGTGGTCCACCTGGGGGCCCTGGAATAGGTCAGAGCTGCAGGTTACCCCCTGTGCCCCTTGGGTCTATCACCTAGGACTGGTGTGCCGAAGACTGGGATGAAGTGGAAAAATGAGCCCAAGGGCAAGAATGGTGCTGTGCAAGGAGCCGTGTGGTCCCTGCACACAGACAGCATACTCTGCCCTCAGTCATCTGTGGGGCTGGGTGTACCAGGTCAATACCCCTCCCTGTGGCTATGCCCTGGCCCCTAGGCTGCACTCATCTGCAGCTGCCAATCGCCATTGTTTGGTGGTACACCTCCAGCTGCGTTATGCCTCCAAGCCTCTGTTGCCACCTGTGGGCCATCGGCTACCTCTGAGAAGTCAAGGCCAACAGGCTACAGAACATCACTATCCTGGGGCCATGCCTGGCCTAGCTTGCCCTGCCTATAAGCAGATTTTTTTTTTTCCAGTAAGTAAAGTACAGTACAGTAAATGTATTTTCTTTTCCTATGATTTTCTTAATAACATGATCTTTTCTCTAACTTCCTTTATTGAAAGAATACAGTAAATAATACATATATCATACAAAATAGTCATTAATCTACTATGTATGTTATCCATGAGGCTTCTAGTCAATAGTAGGCTATTAGTAATTAAATTTTAGGGGAGTCAAAATTCTGTGTGGATTTTTTGACTGCATGGGGGTCTGTACCCCAAACACCCATGTTGTTCAAAAGTCAACTGGACTTCATTTAATCTTTACAACAGGGGAAGCCCTAATACCATCTTCATCATCATTTCATAGAAAGAAAACAGAAGTTTAGATAGGGTAACATAGCAGGTAGTTATACAAATGGAACTTGAACTCAACAGTCTGTTAAGTCATGTGGTTAACAAATACACCATACCACTGTCTCCAACAAATGTGTTCTTGAAAGAGGTCCACAGTGTTATTTACTCTTTTTCAGATTCATGAACCATGTTATACATCCACAGTGGTTTTCAGTACAAGAGTATGGATAAGAATCCTTGAACAAATATTCATTGAGTACTCTTATGGGCAGGTCCTGGTCTAAGTGCTGAGGATATAGCAAGACATAAAACAGACACAGACATCCATGCCCCACTTACATTCTCGTGGAGAGAAATAGTTGATAACAAAAAGGACATATAACCTGCTAGAAAACAATAAATATTATAAAGGAAAATAAAATAGAGCAAAAAGGGAATAGGAAATGCTTGGGGAACAGCTTTCAGCTGGGAGGCAGGAAAAGTTCCACCGAAAGGCAATATTTGAAAGGTGGCAGGTCCTTCTTTGATCCAGGTAAATTAGAATTTTCCACCAGCTTTGCATGGTAATGTTTGAGGTACCTTGGAGAAACCCCTGAGAACAGTACAAGTTGCTATTTTACCCCACAGTATGTACTTCAATGGGCCTGAAGGTAATGGATTAAGTAAAATGTGCAAATAAAAATGAGAAGGGCAGTGTTCAGTCCTGGAATTGTTCATCAGTCCTGAAGGCCAAGGTCCTTGGCTGCTGCATCCTCCCAGGTGAACTGTGTGGGAAGAATAGGCCATCTGCTTCTGGCTCATGTAGCAGGAGGAAATGAATATCTCAGACCAGTCAATCAGTGACTCCCAGGGAAATACCACACATCTCTTGAATAAATAGTATGCATTCCTGTGAGTTTTGTAGTGAACTCGGCCAATAAGAAAGATCTGATGGGATGTCTAGTGTTTTGCTAACTACCTCTATTAAGTCATTCTTGCTGCTGTGTCAAACAGTACGAATTTTGTGGGAAACTTCTAAAGCTTTGAAGGATCCAATGCTTTTTTGGTTCCCTTTCTTTACATATATGTAACTTTAGGCCAGAAAATTTCTCATCCTTAGGTATAATCTTTTGCTCCAGGCTGCTGAAGAAAAGGCATAGGAAACACGGGACATGCCTAGATGGACAAACCCTGAGCTTCTGGAGCCCAAGATTTATGCCTTATTCATATTTGTATCCAAACCAGAAGCTGTAACCATAACCATTTCTTGAATCTTGTAAGTAGGTAATAAATATCTGTTACAAGTTAAGTAACTGTGATTCTTCTACTTAGCTATTTTAGGAACAATGAATACAAAAAATATATCAAGCCTCTTAGTCCAAACAAGTATAAAATTCAACAACTACAACTTGTTTTTAAAAATAAGCAGGCAGGGGAGACTGGCTGGCTCAGCCAGGGGAGCGTGTGATTCTTGATATCAGGATTGTGAGTTCAAGCCCCACCTTGGGCATGGAGCCTACGTTGAAAAAAAGAAAGAAAGAAAGAAAAGGAAAAAAAAAAAAAGGCATGCAAATATAATAGCTAGGTTACCTTTCATTTAATTTGAGAGAAGAATGAAAATAAATAACCACATAGCAGGAAATATAGTTTGCTTCTTCAGAAAAAAGCTCATAGATACAGGAAGTAAACTGCTGGTTTCCAGAGTGGAGAGAGTTTAGCGGAGTGGTTGAATAAAAGAGGTAAAGGAGATTAAGAGGCACAAACTTCCAGTTATAAGAAGAATGAGTCATGGTGATATATTTTATAGCATAGGAAATATAGGCAATAATATTGTAATAACTTTATACAGTGACAGATGGTAACTAGACTTATTGTGGTGATCATTTTGTAATGTACAGAAATATCAAATAATTATGATATACACCTGAAACTAACAGGATATTGTATGTCAATTACACTTCAATTTAAAAAAAGTTTACTTCTTGGTGTTTTGATTCTTAATATTCATTTTCTTTTTTGAAAAGAACTCTTTTACAGAATATGTAAGAAGATTAGTAGAAATGATGTTTAGGAAGGAAATGAACACTAACAAACCCAAACCACAAAATGTACTATGGTCTTTTTAGGTAAGTGATTTTGTTCAGCTGTCTTTGCAAGCCATTTGTCTTCACATCTTGCAGTTTTTCTTTTCTAAATGTGCAAAGATGATAAATGTTTGGGTGGGTGCAAAGTTTCACTTACGTCTTGCTTTTTAGTAGGGGAATTTGAGAAAGGAAAATAAAATAAATGACAGAGAATCATCATGTGTCTGCCCCGATCCCTCTGAAACTTCCTGTAATTTTTGTTTTTCCAAGCACTGAATGAAGACTTAAGTCTGACACTCAGAGAAGAATGTTACTTGGATAGGAGTGACACTGAAATACCCAGCTAACAATTCTCTGGGTGTTCTTGGCATTTTAAGTAGAATCTGGCAGTAATTCACCAATATCTGCGTCAAAAATGTCGTTGTAAGAAAAAGTGACTTTTCTTAAATGTCATGTTTCCTTTTGCCCATGAAAGGCTGAGTATCTTCACCATTACTGCTAATAAAATTAGTTTGTGACATTTCCCCCTGATATAAGTAGCCACTTTCACCTACTCTTGACTAGACCTAAATGTCTTTGGATTCATTACAAAATAAAGTTTCTGATGGAAAATCTCTGGAAGAAAGGAAGCAAGCAAACAAGCAAACAAGCAGGAAAGAAAGAAAAGGGAGAGAGAGAGAAAGAGAGAAAAAGAGAAAGAAAGGAAGGAAGAAGGAAGGAAGAAGGAAAAGCTGTGCTGCTAATCACCATGCGCTACTGTCTCTCCCATTGTCTTAATTAGCAATAATTGTGCCTCGGATAAACCTCTTTGACTATGATACTGCCCCTGCACAAAGCTCTCTCCCGTTGTCTTAAATAGGAAATTTATTAGTCTGGAAAACAGAAGTCGCTCTGTGAACTGCAAGAATTAAAGAATTCAAAATAGAAATCAAGTGCTTTATAAGGGCAGGAGGAGATGTTACCTCAGTTTTGCTGCTTTTAGTATGTCAGGAAATTGAAGAAATTGCAGGAACTTGCTGACAATGATCACAGCTGTCTCTAGCACCAAAAAGGGTGGTTTTCAGGTAATAAGTAGAGACTGCTATAATCTCATGTCTGTTGAAGTCCATGGACTTTATACTCCAGCCTTGGGAGGACCAAAAATATGGCTTCTGCTTCCTTTTTTTCCCTCCTCAATTCCACATGAGAGTCTCCTGTCTAAGATGGACACTGCTGGCAGGGATTCTGGAAAATACAGTTCCCAGGTTTCTGGGTCTTCTGATTAAGGTATTATGCTAAGCAAAATAAGTCAACCAGAGAAAGCCAATTATCATACGATTTCACTCAGATGTGGAATTTAAGAAACAAAACAAAAGCTCATAGCGGAAGGCAGGGAAAAACAAAGTAAGACAAAATCAGAGAGGGAGACAAACCATAAGAGACTCTTACAATAGGAAACAAACTGAGGGTTGCTGGAGGAGAAGGGGGTGGGGGCATGGGTTAACTGAGTGATGGACATTAAGGAGAGCACTTGATATAATGAGTACTGGTTTTTATATACAACTGATGAATCACTAAACTCTGCCTCTGAAATTAATAATACATTATATGTTAATTAATTGAATTTAAACTTAAAAAAAATGTTGAGAATATACAAGGGAGAAAATGACTCTGAGTTACTAGTAATCTGTCACTGGGTGGGGGGGGTGAAGAAACACTTAGTTAGATGTGAGAAAATAACAAGACAGTCCAAGACAAAATCCTAGCTAGACCGCTAAACCAAAGCTTTGAATATACTCCAAAAGCAAAATGTTAATTATCACAAGGCCCCATAGTTTCAGCAGAAACCAAATCATGCTAAATAAACCTCGTTTCCCTTTTTGGATAGAGCACTGTTACTGGACATTAAGAGAATGGCACTGTCATTGTAGCTCTTGTTTTGGAGAAAGGATTTTAAGAAAATGTCATGCTATCCTTATGCCTAACTATGAGCTGTTATTATTTTTAGGGAATTCGTAACTGGTCAAGCATCTTTCTTCTTTCCTTTCCTCCCCTTCCCTCCCTTCCTTTGAGAGAAAGAGCGTGTGGTTGGGGTGAGGTGGGGGGGGTGGGGGGGATGGAATCTTAGACTCCAAGCTGAGGGCAGAAGCTCACAGGGCTCCATCTCACAACCCCTGAGATCACAATCTGAGCTGAAATCAAGAGTCTGATGTTTAACTGCCTGAGCCAGCCAGGCGCCCCATCTACCTTTCTTTAAAAAGTCATGAGTGGATCAGTATGAATCGGTATAGAGGTATTTCTGAAGTAGTGAGCTATAAGTCCCAGAATTTACCTCTGTCTTGGGCAAAACGTCCTGAAACATAATTCTGGGAACTTTCTAAAATTATATGAGCTGAAATAGCATTCTGGAACCAGCCGCTGGAATGTCACGCGGTATGCCCTGTATAATTAAATATCATGTACAAATGTAATCAATAAGACCTAGTCACATAATTTTTTTCTCCCTGAATAATAAAAGAGCTCCTGTGACAACAGATGGTTTTCTTGAGCTAGTTTTATAGCTCTTCCTCATTTCTTCTGGTTTTATGTAGCTTCATCCTACTTCTGGGCTAGGCATGAGGCAAAGACTGAATAGGATGCATTTGTAGTTGTGTAAATTAGCTCGCTCTCTTTTTCTACCACTCATCTATGCCAAGTAGTGAAATACTAATGGAGAGGGATCAATTTGGACGTGGATGTGGACTGGGGGGAGAGAGCAGGGGTGACAAGACGCATATATTCAATCAACCTCCCAAACAGCCATCTTACAGTGACTTCAGAATATGCCCACTTGTGGTCTTGTGCAACTGTTTACTCGCTTGCTTATGCAAGAGAAGTGACATTATCTTTGAATTCTGCCCTCACTATATCTATGGCAATCATCACATCTTATCTATTTTACCTCCTAAACACCCCCCCCAAGTCTAGTGATCTCTTCCCTCTTATCACTTTACTCTAGGTCACAATCTTTGTTCAACTGCTTTAATGCAACTGTTTGTATTTAGACTTACACACTTGACCTTTATCTACAGTGTCCATTGCTTCTTTTTTCCCTTTTATTATTTTTCAGAGTGACCTTGCCAGGGTGCACACCAAATAAGGTCTCTCTTGTTAACACCTGTTAATAGCTCTAAATGTCCTTGGAATAAAGCTCAAATATAAACATGTGATACAAATTTTGTTATGACATGACCCCGCTTACCTGTCAGGCTCACCTCTTTTTTTTTTTTTTAAGACTTTATTTATTTGACAGAGATCACAAGTAGGTAGAGAGGCAGGCAGAGAGAGAGAGAGGAAGGAAAACAGGCTCCCCGCTGAGCAGAGAGCTCAATCCCAAGACCCTGAGATCATGACCTGAGCCGAGGACAGAGGCTTTAACCCACTGAGCCACCCAGGCGCCCCGAGGCTCACCGCTTAATGCTTCAAGCACACCGTGTTAGCCGAGACACTCCCATCTTGCCTGATTCTCCACTTTTCTTGACCATCCAATCTGTATGCATTCTTCAGTTCTTACTTAGAGGTGACATCTTCTGGGCAACCTCACTCCATTCTCCAAGATTAAGATTAATTTCTTGTGCCACTAAAGCATCTTGTAATATTTATCATGTCATGGAAGTTATTGATAAGCTCCATAGAGAATGTACCTTCTACATTTTCCCTAGCAGCATTCTGTCCACTATCGAGGACATGGTGAGTCCAAAACAAAGACACACTGAGTAAAGAATGAAAACTAGAAGTGTAACTATAACTCTAGTCACTGAATTTATAAATAATGTCGCCTGCTATGTAGCATAAGCTCTATGAATGCAGGAACCATGTCTATTTTATCCCTGGTATTTATCACACTACCTAATACATAGAAACAAGTCAGTAAAGAGAGATTTAATGAGTTAATTGACTATTCTTATATCAGTGCTTTAAGATCAAGAGTAAGAACGGTTATTTTAAATTTAATCAAACCACCTCGAGTCCATTCAAGAGGACTGCCCAGGTGTTACAGACTTGTCGTTTTGCTATGAGTTTTCTGCTTCTGTTTCTGACTTTTTATGTGACTTTAGTTAGATCAGGTTTTCTCAACCTTGACACTAATGACATTTATGACTGGATAATTCTTTGGTGTGTGTGTGTGTGTGTGTGTGGAGAGCAGTCGGTGGGGGGGTGCTGTAGGATGTTTAGCAGCATCCCTAGCCTCTACCAAATAGATGCCAATAACATCTCCCACCCACCCAGTTGTGACAACCAAAATTATCTCCAGACTTTGCCAAATGTCCCCTGGGGGCTGGGGGTAGGTGTAGGGAAAAACCCATTTGAGAACCACAGAGAGATATTTGTTTGTGTAGGAGGATTTGTGGAGCAATTCCTATTTGTATCAAAAGGTGGTTTTGGTTTAGGGTGGTAGTTTTTGTTTTAAGATAAAAAAAAATCTCTATATACCCTTCCATCATAAAACAACTGTGTCTTTGTAGTATCTGTCTACTGTCTTCTACTTTACAGTGGCACCAGTAATGAACACATGATCTGTGCTATTAAAACTTCACAAACACTCTTAAATGGGTGGTTTGGGATACTCTTTCTTGGTACCGTGTTGTTCAGGATGCCTTATAACAATAAAAGTCACAGGGGTGAGTCTTTAGACTCAGGAAGAACAAAAAAGGCATGTAAGCATCATGTCAAATCTCTCCAATAACAGCTGACAGATGCAATGGTTCACTAAGTTAGAGAATATATTATTTTATGACCAGAATGCACAAGGAAAAGATTCAAAGCAACTCATAGCATACTATGCTCTTAGCTTACCTTTGGGTTGGACTACTGCTGTTTATGTTTAGAGGAAAAATAATGCTTAACATACTCAGGCTATCAAGATCATTTGGTTTCAGGAACATCCCTTCCCTCACATATTTTATTCAAGCAATACTGAGCTTGACAAGAATGCTACAGAAAAATTTGGAGACACAGTTTTTCATATATTTCATATCTAATATCAGTACAGCATAAGAGGAATAAACCTGTTACAGAGCTAGGTTTAGCAAATGATAGGCTGCAGTCCAAATTAAGCCCAGAGCCTATTTATGTTAATAAAACTTGATGCAGCAACATTCATGTACATAATCTATATGCCTACTTTCACACTGCAACAATCAAACTGAGTTCATCTGCTTTGAAGAAGGACCTCTAAACTATGCTGAACTCTAAAAACATGGAACATGATGCCAAAAATAACACAACAGAGGGAATCCTCATGAGGTTTCTGATACTTCCTGCCCCGGTCAGACCATAAATAACATGAAAGCGTCATGCCTTTGGTATTTGAGCATGTCTATGTTCAGTCCTAAAGATAAGTCAAAGTTCAGTGGTGTGAGAAAAATGTAGGATTTCCATGATGAGCATGGTCTAGAGTTATTATCTGAGATTTGTGTAAAGTTTGGAATTTGCCATTAATACTCAAATTTTACATGTGGCACCACTGATGACTTCTCTTCTAGATTTAGTTGCTCAGTCATCTGAATAAATGGAATTTAAATACTTTAATACAAATTAATATATTCATGTGCACAGAGACTTAAGGTTTCTCCAGGGCATGTCCACCTCAAAAATATACGGCACTATTGGTAATTTTTATAAGAATATTTAAGAAGTGATACAGTAGCAAAAGGATGCTATCAGTAGTTTCCTCAAGAAATACTCAGCTAGATACACCTGTACATCCCTAATGAAGCAAAACCAAATCCCAAAGCTATTGCAGGTCTAAGAAAATGAAGGGCAAAAAAGGGGGAAAATGTTCAATTTTATTGGTTGTTTAATTTAATACATGAGTCTAAGTTGACAGATTTCTGGCTCTGACAAAATTTTCACACTAGTCCCAGTTTTTGAGACTGAGAAAGAGTAACAGGTGTTTGTACCTTAGTAAGTGTTGTGCCTAAAGCTGGATTCTAATGTGAGTCCATAATTAGAGGCAGATGCGGTCCCACAGAGACGATCTTTGTGAAGAAGTATCTCTTGAATTGATGTAAAAAATGTTTGCGTGTGTGTGTGTGTGTGTGTGTGCATGTGTGTGTGGTATTTCTGAACTTGTCCAAAATATACCGATATTTTTGCAAAGCAAATGATAAAGTAAATCTCTTCCACCCATAGGGCCCCAATCCTTTTCCTTACTCAGGACTCTCTCCTTTCTCCTAAGCTTTTAAGTTGAAAGTCCTACTCAACTCATTACTTCTTATAATTCTGCCCAAAGCATCTGCTGATAAAACTTTATGTTGCTAGTATTTGGGACACAACTATAGAAAGCCTTTCTGTGGAGAGCGAAGTGGTGAGTTTGGTATTTTGAACCAGAAAACAAAGGGGCGGGGGAACTGCCTGGTCCCCTATTAATCAGATTACATAGGTCCTCTTGAGGTGGGCCTTGTTCCTGGGGACTGCTTTTAAGTCAAAGAGTTAAATATTTGCATGCCTTCCCAAATTGCTTCTGTGGATTTTGATATGTCCCCCCTAATATTTTACAAAAGAAAATTAGTCAAAATATTCTTAAAAATACCACTGGACTCTTTGCCTATGTAAGTTATAGTAGGTGGTATTCGAGTGGCAAAGAGAGACTCTATTCCCAGCCTGCAGCTATAATTACAGAGAGGAACTAATTTCTAAGGTCCGGATGAAAGCAAACACCCATTCAGGAGAGAAAATCAGAAAATTATTCATATCTTACAGCATGTATGGCCCTCAGTTCTGAGATATCTTTTTATTTTTTTAAGTTTATTTATTTATTTATTTTTATTTTTAAGTGAAGGAAACCTTTTAGTGGTAGGATGCTTCAGAATAGTTTCCAGAAATTATTTGTTTGTTTGTTTGTTTTTCCTGACTCACTTAATTTCATTCTGTACCTTGTTATCACTCAAAATATATTCTGGTCTATTATTTATCATTATTAACCTTGCTTTTCCAGAAGTAAGCTATCCTGTATGATGCATCACGTACATCTGTGAATGCCTTGAATGATAGTTGCCAAGGCCTTTTGAAATAGAGTATTAACCTATAATTACATAAGATCAAACAGTTTAGATGAAAACAGGCCTCCTAAGATGTTCAAAATTATCCTTTATGCAGTCTTTTGATGATCAGTAGTTAAAAAAAAATAAACTACAGCCCATTCCAAATGTCAAGTAATAATTATGGCAGAATACAAGCACCTGAATTCTGGTCACAAAAGGGAGAAATAGTATTGCCGATAACATTCAAAATGGCTTTCGGCTGTCGACCCTGTAGTGTGTAGTCACAGTGCATGCTCAGGTTTTGAAGCAACTGCAACTTCCCTGAAAAATGTGGCTTTCAAACAGTCATCAAGATGAAGGCATTACAAGTAAAAATGAAAATGAGAATATAAATTACATTTATTTATAAGGGTACAATTTTGTCTGTGACTAAATTCACATAGAAGGTTTTTGTTTTGTTTTTAACTCTCTTCCTAAATTTACTTGGCAAACATGACCTATTAATTTTAAATGTCTGGCCAATTTAGCTTCTTACTTCACAGTCAGGCAGGTTGTTGGCCAATCCTGGACCCACCCTTTCAGACTTTTATCCTGATACGCTCCTGGAGAAGCTTTGTAATTCAGAGGCCAGGAGCAAGATAGGAGTTTCCTGCTACCTTTAATTATTTGGCGCATTGATCACTACAGTGCCATATATCCTTCATATTAGTAATCAGGAACATAATACAATGACAATTTAGAATAAAATAAATTACTCCCATTTGACTCTCTTCTTTGGACTAAGATGATAAGAAGGCATTGCTGAAATACACACACACACACACACACACACACAACCCATCAACAGATTTTAACCCAATATGAAGAAGGTTTAGACAGTTTTCCGATTGTTATCCTGAAAAACAGAAAAGAGGATGTACTGAGACTTGAAAAAAAATCAAATTTTGTCATGGAATAGGAAAAGGGAGGGAGAAAAAATAATCACATCATTGAGAGAGGCTTTTTGTGTTTTTTTTCTGAGAGAGATCTGGAGGTCCTCACAAAACTGAAGAGTTGGGAGAGGAGAGGAAGGCTGAATTCAGTTTGCCTAACTATGGGATGTTTTTATAGAGCTAGCAGAGCCTAAAGACAAGAAATTGTCTCTGTGTTGTTAGCAGCTCTAGGACCCTGGGGTCACGACCTGAGCCAAGGGCAGATGCCCAACCGACTGAGCCCCTACATCTATTATAAATTAGAATTTATAAAGTAGTCTCAAAATATTCTAAATTGAGTCTAGCAGTGACTCTAGAAAGTGCTATTATACCCCTCATTGTGGGAAAAAATAGGGAATAAAGAAAGTTTAACCATTTGTTCAAGTTTTTATAGCTAATGAAAATAGGACTTCTTAATCTAAAATGTTTTCACTAATTTAATAAAGTTAAATTTAGATAATTGATAAATAAAACTAGTAGAAAAGAATAAAAAAAGTTTCATTATGAAAAGAAAATTACTATTAACATGTTAGTTGCTTCCTTTTGGTCCTTTAAAAAAATTTTTTTATTATAACGAAGCTAGGTTTGTATTTTGTGTACATTTTTGGTGTTGCAGTTCCATGTATTATTAAAACTTGTTATTTCCCCCATGTAACTACAAATTCTTTGTGTATGTGAATTTTTTATTTTGATCCTCTCCTAGTCATCCCAGGTAAAGGAGAGAGTCCACCCCAGGGCTACAGGGATGGCTGAACACGTGATACTCGACACTGGAGAGATGAAATTTATAATGCTTCTTAGTCACTTAAACTCAGCCTGATGGAAGGGGATACTGCATCACACAAGGCCATATGAGGGTTTCACTCAAGAACAGGATGAACAAACAGGAGCTATGAGAGACAGCTCTGTAGCATTAAAAGGGCAAGTGCCTTCTGGCTTCTGCAGAAGGAAGGATGTGGCTGATTTGTTTGAATAATTCTGTGGGCTTGAAGGGAACTGAAACCCACTACTTAGGGCTAAGCAGGAACTGGCCTTGGTTCCCTGGATGAAGAGGGTTGTTTGGCCAGGATGCCTCAGCTGTGAGACCAGAATGGTAAGGGGAACTTGTTGTTAGGCCATTTGAGATCCTCCTGGTTTCACCAGATGTCAAGGCAGTACATAATATTGGACCTTAATTTTAGGCCTTATATCACATTTTGCCATATCAGTTGAATTTTTGCAGATGTTTATAATGTAAATAATATGCCAATGACTATCCTTGTGCAAAGACTTTAGTTTTAATATTACTTAGTATTTTAATATTTAAAAAATAGGGCCCTAAAAGAAAAACAGTAAGTCAAAGGATATGAATAGTTTAGTTACTTGATACTCCCAAATTTCTCTGAAATAAAACATCTGACTCTAAGTTTAGGACTTTCTATACCACATTGCTTTTGCCAATGATTGTGACAATGAGAGAATCTAAAAGAACTATTTTATTGTTAAATCATGGTCCATGAAACTTATCTAACAGTTTCTTTGTCATCTTCCTGGAACGTAGGTGTCCTGACCTACCAGGTTTGGGTTTGTAGAGTGAAAAATAAGGCCAAAGTCTGTTCAATAAGAGTAACATTTTAGTGAAGAACTAGTATAACTCTCAACAGAAATTGAAGTTATAGTCAAATCCCAATATAGACTATTAGCCAAATCTCTTTTAAAAAAGTTCTTACTTATCTGAACTAATCTTTTCATTAATATTAATGACCAATAGTTTTTATTTTAATTTGTGTTCTCTTGGAAATTTACCTATTGAATTTTAAAAAAGAACAAATGGTCTCCAATTCCCAAAGTACAAAGGCATACTATATTTTAATATGGTCTTGAGTGTTACTTAAGAAACAAATATTGTATATGCAAAATACAATTTAGGGTTTAGCTTCACCAATAGTAGTAAAAATCTATCAAAATAACTTTAAAAATTATTAGTAAAATCATGAGTCAGCTTAGAAGAAATGAAATAAAGACTGAAAATGTATACAATGCCATTATTGTAATGAGAAAGCTTAGTCAAATTTTTGTTACTGTACAAAAAACATTTGCTTTTATTTAGTGAAATTATTTAAATATGTAGAGTCTTTGAGAAAAGGAAGTACATACATTAAAAATAGCACTTAGACTAATCCCAATGGGATGGAGGAATATTTACATGATTATATTACAATAGTAATCATTACCGTCATATAATGTGTCCCATTCATTTCTTTAATGCTATTAATCCAAATGTATACTTATAAATACAGTACATTTGATGAAAAGCCTGAAATGTGGAATATTTGAATTAAATGCAGCTTTATTACCTTAAAATAGTGAATCTACACATCACTGGACTTCTAGTTACTTTGATCCTTGAGATAAACACAAATGCACAAATCCACACAAGCACACATAAGTTAATAAGGGACATACAGGGACAAACTTTAAAGTTACATAGTTCACACTCTTCTCAGGAATGAAACTTCAAGTTGTTTAGTCCATATTCGATTGGTTCAGAAATGAATGCTAAGAAGAAATTTTGTAATTTGATATACTAGATAACCAATTAAAAACAGAGTAAAGCAGTGCAATAGAAGATCTGTTATCTGGAGTATCTGGAATTGTGTTTTTCTGGGTTTGTTTTCCTTTTAGTATGAAGATGTTAAATCTAGGGTCCCTTAATAATACAGGAAATAGTTCTGCACACTTTATATTCTCCACTAATAGTAAAACTTGGTCTTCCAAATGATGGCCTTGCATTGTAAAGAAAAAATTTTTTAAAATTATTTTAAAAATATGCTGTCTATAAGAGGGAGATTTGTGAACATGCTCTAGAAAATCTGTAAAATACATATGCATTAAATAATTTATTCCCACATGATGTTTGAAAAATAGCTTTCCTCCTATACTGCACAATTTTTAAATAGAGATGTAATATGGATGTCAGTATAATTATGTAATAATTAAGATATTTTATAATACACACTATAAATATCAAAGGCCCATGTTATAGCATTCATTCCAAGTTTTATATTAGACAAGAATCATGCATGTTATGGTCTGAATTGTGTTTCTCCCAAATTCTTATGTTGAACTCTAATGTCCAATGTGACCATATTTGGTTATAGGGCCTTTATGGAAGTGATTAAGACTAAATGACTTCATAAGGACGGGGCCCTTACCCAATAGAATTACTCTCCCTATAAGAAGAGAGACACCAAAGAGTGCCCTCTCCTGCTTTCTCCCCCTCTCTCTCTGCCATGAGAGGACATAAGAAGCAGTGTCTGCAAAGCCAAGAAGAGAGATCTCACCTAAACCTTATCATGCTGGCATACTACTGATCTTCAAATTCCAGCCTCCAGAACTGTGAAAAAATACATTTTTGTTATTTAAACCACCCAGTCAATGGTATTGATTTTTTAGCATCCGTGAACTAAGAAAATGCATAGTGATTAGAAGTTCTGAATTCAATGGGGTTCAGATTAATTAGATTACTCTTTTAATCATTATGAATGATACACAAGAGTTTTCATTGCCTTTTAAATGTAGTTTGTCCCACTGAAGTATTCCTGAATCTTTGTGATATTTCCCTCCCAAGACAGATCCATTTTATAGAAATTTATTTGTTGGGTGACTACTATCACTGGCTGAATTATAACTATATGGTAATAGTCATTATAGAATATATCTGAAAATATCACTCAAACTTATTGAAGCTTGCATAAATTTTAATATAGCTGAATGGTTCCATAACAAGTGTTTATATAATCCTATCCTTGACATCATACCTATAGTCATAGGTTCCCATATATATGAAACCACAGAGTTCTCAGCTAAAAGCTGCTGTACAGCCTATCTGTTGATGCGTCAAAGATGTAAGTGCAAGAGTACAGAATGGACAGGGCACACACAGATACAATGATGGGGCTTGTCTACTTTTCTTGGAATGCACATTTCACAATTTTGAGCAGCATCTCAAGATGCCCCACTACTGCCACCTTTGTAGTCAAAATATGATTTTTATTTTATTTTTTAAAGATTATTTATTTATTTATTTATTTACTTGTCAGAGAGAGAGAGAGAGAGAGAGCGCACACGCAGGCAGAATGGCAGGCAGAGAAAGAAGCAGGCTCCCCGCTGAGCAAGGAGCCTGATGTAGGACTTGATCCCAGGACCCTGGGATCATGACCTGATCAAAGGCAGTGGCTTAACCACTGAGCCACCCAGGTGTCCTAAAGTATGATTTCTAAAATGGACCCCTTTTAAGGAGAAGACATTATGATGTGCTATAGAGCCCCCTAGGCCAGAAGTTAAGAGACTACAGTTCTTATTTATGCTGTATTACTAGAGAGCTCTGCATCCTTGGGTAAGGTATACTGTGCCCTTTTAGGCTTAGCGTCCTTACTTAAAAATAAGCATATTGGACTAAACCAGAAATTTTCAAACAAGTCTGCACAGCGATAGGTAGGATGGGGTGACTTAGAGAGTGGGTCTCTCACCTGTTCTTCAGTCTGGAAGCTTTGTTTTTATCTTCTAGGAATTCTTTAAAAGCAAGGGCTCTCCTGTTTTGTTGATCAAAGTTTTTAATGACTTAGCTTAATGACCTCAAATGTACTTATTTTTAACTTGTAAATAATTGTATGATTCTGTATTAAGATCACAGCTTAACTGATTAGACACCCATTTTGCCATAAATACCCATTTTGCCTGGAATATCATTGTTGACATTTAACAAGTTATTGGTTATTTTTGCACATTCTCTTGTAGATCTGGCTCTGTACAGTATTTGGGAAATAAAAAATAAAAACTAAATAAAAATAAATAAAACTAAATAAAACTAAATAAAACACTAAATAAAAAATAAAAACTATGTAAACATTATGATTTCCTAACTGGAATTTTTTCCTTTAACACCTTGGGATTTCCTGTTCAGAGACCTCTTGTTTCGCTTCTCTATTGCCCACAGTTTCGGTGACACACAGATAGAAAAAATATATTTAGCAACAGCTTTGTCTTAAGAATAGTGCCTTTTATAAAAACCTCTGGGGAGGACTAGTAAGCTTGGGAAATTAATTTCCGGATCTTAGAAATTATACTTTATTGATATTATCCAGAGTTTTCTAAGTAATTTAAATTGCCAACTAGTGAAGAAAAACATTTAAGAATTTAAAGAACATTGACAGAACTACTACCTATTGGGAAGGCTCACAGCAACCAATGGCAACAAGCATGATCTTAAAGATAGTCTGCTTTTAGGTTCCATCAGTCCCTGCTCCCTCATATGTATTTGTGTCTGTGTATTTTAGGGCAGTAGGTAGATAGATAGATAGATAGATATAAAGATGTACATGTTTCAATCGTCCAATGGAAGAGAAAAAGAACAAAAAGCATGGAGTGAAAATCATAAGATTTTTGAATTTTTAAGTTATAGGATGGATAAGAGAGAAAGATTCCTTTAAAAATATCATCTACAAGATACTAACTCAAAGGGACACCTGGGTGGCTCAGTGGGTTAAAGTCTCTGCCTTTGGCTCAGGTCATGATTCCAGGGTCCTGGGGTCGAGCCCTGCATCGGGGCTCTCTGCTCAGCAGGGAGCCTGCTTCCTCCTCTCTCTCTGCCTGCCTCTCTGCCTACTTGTGATCTCTATCTGTCAAATAAATAAACAAAATATTAAAAAAAAAAGATGCTAACTCACAGATTATGATGAAAAGCTAATTTAGCAGAAACACCAGTAGATAAGAGGCATTGATATAAACAGAGAAAGGTTACAAATTACATTAAAACATTGAGAAAATAGAAAAAGATGGTTAAATTAGAAACGAGAAGATGGATGAGCCAGTTAGCATTAGATAGGCTGAGTGGCTTTCTTCAAGAGAGGGAATATGAGCTCATTGCTATCTGTCACCCATGACACCTCACAAATCCACATTTGGCATCTCCTTAGTGAATGGCTGAGTTGGTGAAAAGAGGAAGGCAACAGGACTAAGTCAAAGTTCCCAAACAGAGCTCAGGTCTATGCACTGAAAGGAGGCCATGTGTAATCGGGATTTTCCAGCGATTCTTAGGCTAAAATGGTAAGGAAAAGAAGAATTGAAAAGAAGTAGATCTGGTGCATAAAATGGGGCCACGGCTGTGATATTTAGAAACCTCTAAGAGGGACAATGAATCACCATTTTCAGTGTATTCCACAATCGATAAAAATGAAAGGCAAGTCCTTAGAATCGAAAAAAAGAAATATTCATGTATTTTAAAAAAGGAAGGCAGCAGAGGTTAGGTGCAAAGAACGATACTAACCAGCACTGAGAAAAGAGATTAAGAAAAGTGAGATAAAAAGGGAACTTGCAAATCTTCTAGAACATTCTGACTCACCAAGCAGTCATAAATTTGGGTCTCTTAATATGTTCTGTCTAGTTTCTTTATTGAGTTTATTTTATTACAGCTTTTTTGCTGGTTATTACATCTACCTCAGCAAATAAAGGATGAGAAGTGTTCTACATGAAATATTCATTGGGTTTATAGCCTTAATCTTAAAAGTAAAAGCTGAAGTAAAAAGCTGGAATAAAGAGTTTTAGTGTCCATATTATGTATTTGAAAGCATGGTGAGAGGATAAAGTGAGATGCAGCATAGGGAAGAGAAAACTAACAGGAAGGAAGTATCCGGAAAGAGCCTGAGAGCAAAGACCACTTTTAAAGTGAAGTCTGAGAATGTGGGGGGAGGGAGAGAGAGACAGACAGACAGACAAAAGAATCTGAAGAATTGAAAACTGTTAGTAGGAAGCCAAGATGTGACTTCAGCGAGCCAGTGTGGGAAATTGCTGCTAAAGGAAATGGAGAGAGAGCTTCAAAGATGTTTGTATGAATGGGGGAGAATAGCCCCTGGGCTTCATCACACAGCATAGCAGTTAGAAGAAGAACCTAGTGAAGAAGGCCTCAAGATGGGTCAGAATTTATTCTAATTAGCGAGATAATTACGGTAGAGTAGAAGATGCCCTTCATGGTGTACCTACTCTGCACCAGGCACTTTACATATGTATACAGCTCTGCTCTCACAAATAGGCAACATTTTTCCAATTTTACAAAAAGGGAAAGCAAGACTACAAGAGTTAAGTGATTCCCCTAAGGTCTAATATGGAGCAGAAGAACTCCAGTATAAGATGAGATGTATCCTTTTAGAGCCCAGGCATTTTCACAATATTTCACTGCTTCCCATTGAATCAGAGTCCAAACTATAAAGCACATATTAGTGACCACCCCCACACCACTCCCTCTGCTGCCTATTTTTAGTTATAAGAAAAGAAATGCTCCAGATAAAGACACTATTAATGGGTTAAATAAAATACAAGAAGGAAACTACAGACTATTATCTATGTGTTCAGAAAAGAAAAAGAAGAAGAAAAAGGAAAAGGAAATGCAAAGGCAAGAGAGACTCTGTTACTAAGGGCAATTAGGCTCTGATGCTGTAGATACATTCAAGTAGTGGTTCTTAGCATTCTCAACCTTGGGTTTACACTGGAATCACTGGGAGCATTAAAAAATCTTCAAGTCTGGATCCCCCCTGAGAGATTCTGATTTTACTGGTTCGAGTCATTGGAGTTTGCATATATGTGAAATACTTAGAACAGTGCCTGGTATGTGGAAAGCACCAAATAATTTTATACTACTATTACAGAAAGAATAATTTATTAAAATAAGTTTATAATGTTGTCTGTAAGCTTCTATCAATACTTTAGAAGAGGAAGACTTTTAATAGATGTTCATCTAACTGGTCTAATTTATAGGACCATGCTAAAGAGGAATTTCATATGTTGCTCAGAGCAGGTGTGGGATGGTGGTGGGGATGGTTTGGTTCTACTAAACCATCTCTTTACCTTGTCAATTTTGCTTGTGACCAACTTCACTGGACGTGATATATGGTCAGCGTCCATATGAATAAAATGCATAATCAGTTATTATGAGGCTGGTAGTAATATGAAAGGCTGGACACATGCAACTTTTGATCCCTCATTTTGTCTGTTGTCTTTTTGCTTCCAAACAGGAACAAGGCAACGAGGGCAGTTGACAACAGCTTTGGAAGAGAAGTTGGTTGATTGAGCAATGATTTTGAAGAAGCCTACATACACCTCATTAACTCTTCATCAAGCATGAGGATGAGAGTTGGAGTGGAACCTTTTTAAGTAGGGGGAAAAAAGTAAACTGACACATATATATGCTGGGTGTGTAAAGGAGTGAAATCTATATTTCAGGCAGGCATCCACATTATACTTCATAAGATCTATGTGATATAATGAAGAAGATGATAAAATTTAGGTTGATGAAAAGAGGATGTATATGGATAGAAATCATTTATATTAAATAGTTGTAAGTGATACTAAACTTTAAAGGTGTACAATAATCTTAGTCCAAACAGCAAGTTATCTCTAACTGGGATTCTCTGGTGCAAATCAGAATGCCACCTCCTGTAAAGTTAATGTCCTTCTTTAGCTGTAGTCTCAAGGAGATCATGGAGATCAACTGACAGAATCTGGGGATTAAAGATGGTTTATTTTGGGTTTCCAGCTGTGATATTTCTAGATTTCAAAACGACTGCCTTTATATTTATTTTTTCTCCTGGGAAAGAAGGGAAAAAACCCTCTACTGCATTCCCACTGTCTAGTATATTAGCTGTTACAATTCCTATTGGCTGACCTCATGAAAGAGGACATTACATTTGACCAGTTCAGCTTTTCTTTCCCCTTTCTCACTATAGATGTTACTGTACAACACAGACTGAATATTGGATTAGCCTTTGAGAAGCATTGTAACATGATCTGCACAAAGAGACAAGTAACTCTACACCATTTCCTTCCAAGCTCCAACTGGCACAGATAAAATTCCATTATAAAATTATAGTTACAGTTTGTGACTTTCTGGAAAATGCCTCATTTAGGTTTGGCTTAAAAATTAATCTGCTGTTTTGCCAAAAAAAGTAGAGATGTTTTAACATTCTATTTTTCAAGAGTTACTAATCTATTGGTTAGTTTGCAAGACCCCTCAAAATCTAAGTTCTGCCATCAGTTTTTTATTCAGGAGTGACAAACTCATACTTAGGATTGCTTAGAAGATGATTAAAGGTACACAGCAGAAAACCAAAGGTTTTTCTTTGTTTAAAGAACAGACAATTCTCGACACATCTAACTACATCTAACTGATTTAGAATCACCAATTGTTTTTCTTTTTTTGTTTTTGTGGACCACAGGCGTGATTCAGCTGGATTTTTGTAGACGTGGGGAAAAAAAAAGAAAGCTTGCAACAACCGGACACAAAATATTCATACTTTAGGTTATTGCCCTGTGTCTCAATTCCCTAAATCAGAATCACAGAGAGGCTGCATAGGTTTGGGACTGTTTGAAATATACTGACTAGGGCACTAATGTGGAATTAATGAGTCTCAAAAAGGAGATTGATAGTTTCCATGTGCTCTCTCTTTAAATACTTGTGCTTGGAACCCTGAGCTATCATGTGAGAAGGCCAACTACCCTGGCACTTAGTGAGTAGGTGCCAGGGATGCTAGAATTCTTGCAACAATGGCATAGTCATGCCAAACAGAAAATGGTTACACATGTTTTTCAAATGTCCTTTAAGGCATTCATGTGTGTGAAAAAGCATATTTAAAATTTTCTAAGTTATCTTTGGAGTTGGCCTCCAGACCAAGAGCCCCAGTATCATCTGAGATCTTGTTTTAAATGTGTGTTTTTGGGCTCCACTCTAGACTACTGATAAAACTTTCAGAGGTGGGAACAAGAAATCTGTATCTTATTAAGACTTCTGTTACATATTTGTAACAGAATTTGAGAATTGCTGATCTAAGTTTATAACTTAAAGTTTATAGTATACATGCAATTTCCCAAGAATGTCAATGCTGTATACATTGAGAGAAGATTGTCTAATGCCTTGTTTAGGCCTTTACCAAGAGATGTTAATCATTTTAAAATATCACACTACATATGTTATTAGATGGTATTATGTAACCTCTACAGTTATGTTGGTGTGCATGTATGTCTATCTATTTTAGAGCTTAATTGGTTTAAGTACCTGAATACTTCCTTACCTCTTCAAGTATAATAGTGCCTGACCATTTACATATTTTAAAATGTATTGTTTTATTTTAAATTATTTCTATTTATTCTTCAGTTTATAGTTAGGGCTTTACATCAATTCAAAACTCTGCACGAAGGCAAGCTTTATTTTTTAACAATTTTATTTTAGGATAGCATATACTCAATTATTTGTTTAAAAGATGGTGGGATGCTGGTTCTAGTAGAATTGAGAACCACTGTTGTAGGTAACTGATGAGACCTCTAAAGTTAGTTTAGGGAATATTGGAGATAACTAAGATCAACATATTATCTCAGAATATACCTGGTTTTCAGATTTCTGATAATATTTCCTTGTCAGAAAAGCTGATGAAGAAGTATTTGAATTCTAGACAGGAAAGTTAATACCTTACAAACTGAGTTAGCACCCATAATGTAAAAGAGAAACAACAACAAAAAAAGGGGATTGTCCTATTTATCCCAGATTTTTTTTTTTTAAAGACACATTTATTCAGCGTCATGATCAGACTATTATTTAGCAATCAACAGCATGGGTGCAAAAAAAAAAAAATAATCTACATTAAAACCCTTTGTTGGAATGCTTTACACTTTCCACAGAACAGAAACTAAAATAACCAGTTATACAATTAGTCACAAATACAGTCCTTGAGTTTTTCTGCCCATATACACGAATATTGTCTAAAACATGTCTTCTTTGTAGCAGCTAGGCCCTGCCACCACTGTGCTTGGCTGAGTTCACATATCTGTTGTAACCTGTAGCTTCCCTGTCACGTCTCTGGCTCTTCTCTCCTGCTAAGTTTTGTTTCCTGGCAGTAATTAAAACCTTCTGCCATTGCCGTAGCTGCTGCTGCTGCTGCTGGAACCACCATAGCCACCTTGGTTTCGTGGTTTGGCGAAGTATTGGCCTCCACCACCATAAGGGCCAGAGCTTCTGCCTCCAAAATTGTCTCCTTTCATGGGTCCAAAATTTGAGAATTGATTGTTGTTTTTGCCAAAATCATTATAGCTTCCGCCACCTCCAAAGTTGCTTCCATCATTACCAAATCCGTTATAGCCATCCCCACTGCCACCA